>NW_028171521.1:0-18694 GCF_963971535.1 Notolepis coatsorum
AGTGCATGAATTTCCTGGAATAATTAAGTTGATATCCGCAGAGCACTTTCGAGACCTCGGAAACGTTTACTCCGCCCCCCCCCCCCCCCCCCCCCGAAATTTGGATGGACTTTACGGCAGTCATCTCTAGGCGTCTGGGGACGCATGTGAAAATTGCGAAAAGCATGGTGTGTATTGACTATACGAGCATTTTTGAAACCCGAATACACATCAGGTTGGTCTAACATGTACTCTTATAGTCAAATACACATCAGGTTGGTCTAACATGTACTCTTATAGTCAAATACACATCAGGTTGGTCTTACATGTACTCTTATAGTCAAATACACAGCGAGTCGGTCTTACATGTACTCTTACATGTACTCTTATAGTCAAATACACATTGGGTTGGTCTTACATGTACTCTTATAGTCAAATACACATCAGGTTGGTCTTACATGTACTCTTATAGTCAAATACACAGCGAGTCGGTCTTACATGTACTCTTACATGTACTCTTATAGTCAAATACACATTGGGTTGGTCTTACATGTACTCTTATAGTCAAATACACATCAGGTTGGTCTTACATGTACTCTTATAGTCAAATACACATTAAATACACAGTGAGTTGGTTGCTGTAGCATGTAGAGGCCTTAAGTCATGTCTCAAATGCTCTTTTTCGTTTTCATCATATTTAGTCACCTTTATCTATTTTTCGTTTAGTCAAGTTTTAGTCAACTACAGGTCTGAGCATTTTCGTTTTAGTCTTTTTTGTTTAGTTTCGATTTTGTCTCTTTTGTTTAGTCTCGCCACTCAGTTACAGCCTCATAAGTTGGCATGAGCTTTTTCTAAACAAAAAAGCTAACATTAGTGCTAGCTGGTTAGACTTATATAAGCAATTTAATGTGTTCTATTGTGGTGGATCAACATAATCTAGCGATCCGTCATGCAGTAATGCAGGGACGAAAGAGGAGAGTTTCCTTTTCTGTATGGTGCTTTATTTCCAGCTCAATATGGGGTTTTACAGTCAGGTTGATACTTCCCTTCTCATACACAACAAAGCTATCTGCTAATACGCTAGCTTCACAACAACAACGTAACATCCGTCTTCCCATATCTCCTGGAAGGAAACAACACCCCCAGCATAACAGTGGTGTCCCTAAGACCATACACCTATAGCGACACACAAAACCCCAGAACCAAGGACGCGAGAAGGGGGGGTGCGGCTGGGGCTGCTGCACCCCCTGCTGGATGGGAGTGTAACTGCAACTGCAAGGTTGTTTTGGATTTTATTCCAAATTTGTAACCGAGGCTACTCATGTCACAGAGCGGAACGGCACTGCAGATTTACCCTACTCTTGGAATTCATTCAGATCGTCATAGGGGCGCTGTCTCGATAATGCAGTGTTATTATCAGCGTGTAGCCGACGCATGAACCGGTTGAGATTCGAATAGACGTGGCCTGGAAGCGTCAACGCGGAACTGGAAATCCGTTGGCTGCCTGGGATAGTTAACTTTTGGGACGCTGAATTCGCAGTAAAGGAATATATGAACAAGCCAGCAGAACTATCCGAGCCCCCGGGAGGGTGATCGAACACATTTTGCATGCCGGCGATCATGTATGCTGGGAACGAATTGCAGAGGGAGGGCGCAACAGCCAGGTGGGGTAAGCTGGGCTGTGATGTGTGCATCAGAACGCTCAGAGCGCGGAGTTGGGCAGCGGTTTTGATTGAAAAGTTTGATTGAAAAGTTTATTAACAGATTGCAGAATGGGTACAGTACAGTACAGCTCAATACATACAATTGTTAAGGGGATGCAGACCAGAGAAAGACTTTCGTCTTGTTTACATCAGGGACCGTCCCCCATTTTCAATTCATCATAGTATCCTCTAGTGAACGAGAGTGTTGGTTATGACGTGACAGACAGTGGAGCTGTTTGCAGATAGCGAGCATTTTGACATGTTGCGTGGTGGCGATGTCTCGCAGACAATACAACTATAAGTATAATTATATAATATATATATTTTATATAAAAAAATAATTATATAAAAAAAATAAAAATTAATCAAAAACGATCGATATCTCAGCACTTCTCGCGTCCCTGCCCAGAACATTACAATAATTCACCCACGGAACGATGTGTGTTGGGTAGGCTATAAGGGTTCCGCATGGACAATTATGTTTGTTACTTTCCTGTCGGCAAATGAGTTCCTGTTAGCTAGCAAGTAGCAAGTAAATGAATAAACGTTTAGCAAGATTTTATTTCGCACACTACATTTTGTGTTGTCGTTTTTAGTCAACAACATTGCATGAATAATTATGTCACGTTAGTGTCACATGATCTCCAATAACGTTTTCGTCAGGGGAAAAAGCTTTGTTGACGACCATATTTACAGTAGTCATCATTTTCGTTGACTAAATTAACACTGCTACCAGTGCAGTAAGCAAATTTGGCTTGGAAAGATTTCTTGAAATAAGTAAAAGAAAAAAAAGAAAAAGAAAAAAAAATATATCTAGGGTTCTCTCTCCAGATTGGATAAAGTGGGAACGGGATACCAAACCATTTATTTTGTATGCAGAGTGGAGGGACTGGGAGACCCATATTACTGACCAAACACTCTATATCAGTGATGGCTGTCAGAATGTAGAGCTATTTAACACTTATCTTAACAAAAGAATACCACTTACAGTGGTTTATATTGGTAATTTGAATGTGCTTGCACCAGTTGTATTGTTAAAGGATAATTGTGGCAATTTTTTACCCTATTTCTCCATCATCTGTTATCATACCAATCAATTCTGACCAAAACCTTGTCAATTGGACCACTATTGATTGAGTTGTTTTGTTTTCCAGCACCAGTTGGCTGTAGCTCATCCAGCTGCAAAACCAGTCCTTTGGGGGCCAAACAGTCAAATTACGTGCTTAAAAACCCATAAATACTTCCTATTTACAGTGGCGAATCCTTATGGAAGCCAACGGAAGCCATGCCTCCCTAATATTAAAATATGAATTAATATCAAATATGAAATATGAAAAAGAAAAAAAAATATATATAATTTTTTTTAATATAGTTTACATTCTTTTTCATCTGTGCATCTGTGTTATATATTTTTATTTTTTTTTAAGGGGAGACACTGCAGGTGAATAGGGTAAAAAAATTAACTAATAGATATCACAATGAAACTTCCCCAGTTGATTACTTATATTAAGACAAGACTTTTTTGTATTACAAGTTTTCTGAAATCTACTTAAATATGCACTAATTTGCATATAATTCCAGGACAGAAATCTGAACATTGGATAAAGCCATTTTCAAAATTATAGTTTCATTTTGTTGACATATTAGAGCCAAAGGTTATTACAGAGGGGATTTTGGATATCTCTTTTTATCACTCCATAAATCAGAAAATACTCCATTCAGTCAATTTTTATGGTAAAATTCCATATTTCGCCATGTTTTTAGGAATAAAATGTGATATAAATCAGGGTATGAATGCGATATCAACAAACCCTTCTGTAAATACCTTCAGAACATAGATATGAATAGAACTGGAAGTTTTGGTGTATGTGAGTGCTACTGAAGTGGATATTTCTGGCTCAGAGTATGAGGAAAAACTCTTAAAACTCATTTTCGGGAAAACGCCTTCGAAGTTCTGTATTGTAAAATGCCATACTTTTTTTTTTTTAAACAGATATTTACAAACACAATACCTAATCAAACCATTAGTAATAGACAACCTAAACACATGCCTGATAACTGAATAATAATAATAATGATGTTATTGAACTGAACAGAACTACACACAGGCTACAAACAGTGTAGTACAGTGTAGTACCCCCTAATAGGCAAAAAATATTTGAATAGATATCACTATGAAACTTTCCCAATTTGTTATGTACATATAAACTAAGAAAAAATATATTGCAAGTTTTCTGAAATGTATGTTTATATATGCAAATGAGGCACTTCCACATTAAATATGTGCACATTTATGGATGCAATAAGGCAAAATTATGTAAAATAAACAACTAAATGTGTGTTATTGACGTTTTATTGTCACTAGTTTCATAGAAGACATGTTTAGGAAGCAAAATATAACAAAATCTCAAAATCAACAAAAAAAGTATATTTGACTATTCACCTGCAGTGTCTCGCCATAATCTCCCTCTTCTCCTTCTCACTCCCTCTAACACACTGTCAGACTCACTGTGCTCACTGCAGCTAGTATAGGAGAGAGGCAGGGGGTAGGTCTCTTTCTCCAGGCTTCCAGCATTATAGAGTCCAAATCCGATCCTAGCCAATCAGATTCGAGCTGACTGCCACACCCTAAAAGTTTAAAACGGGGCTGGGAGGAAGACACTCAGCATATTTTCCCCTCTGCACTCTGAACATTGTATTAACCCGTAACTGTTCCCACGGGCCGAATATTGCCCCGATCCTCGCGAGATTAAATCCACGGGGACCTCTCGGTGTGCCGAAGCTTTTCCTAAATCACTTCCATCATCGAAAACGAGGGGAAAAGGTCGGCTCGTGACCCTGAAAATGTCGCGTGATTTTAAAAACGCTGTATTAAGTGAGCCTATTATGGGATCCACGCGAGCTTTCTATCGTGGAAACATCTGGGCGTCCCGCAACTTTTACTCATTCACATGTAGCCCCGAAAATGCTTAGAAAAGGAAAACAGAAAGCGTGGAATAAACTCGCCGAAACGGAAAAGTGTCCCATGGGCGCGCCGTGATTCCGATCCACGTGAAAATATTCACGGCCATAGAGGAGACCGTGGGACACCTTTTTGCAACCGAATATGTGTCTCGAATTTGCTCCCACGCGGCGCGCAAAATCGTGCAAGGAAAGATCGGACCAAAAATGAACCAATGCTCCAGCAGTATTAATGACCCTGATGTAAACAAGACAAACGTCTTTCTCTGGTCTGCATTCCCTTATACAATTGTGTGTATTGAGCCGTACTGTATTGTACCCATTCTGCAATCTGTTAAATAAATAAAAAGAAAGTTTGACTGGCCGCCGAGCCATACTGTAGTGTACATGGTGACTGCTTGACTTAAAAAAAAAAAAAAAAAAATATTAATAAAGATATTTAATAATTTTATTTTTAATAATTTTTTTTTGGCTTCCCCTGTTATTTTACCCACGCGACGCCACTGCCTATTTAACACTGAAACACTCACACTGAAGAGAGACACGTCTTCATTGGATTTTAGCGCATTTCTGACCTGACAGTAGGCTACTGGTAATGAGAAATATACACATGAAGCAAGAGAAGAGGAAACGCATAATGTAAAAAAAATAATAATAATTTAATTTAATTTAAAATTTAAAATAAATACTAACCTTCGTCTTTTACTATTACTGTAAGCACTTTGCTACTAAGGAATCGACCTTGCTTATATTACTACCTTCTATGCCTATACTACTACATACTATGCTAATAGTCTATACTACTATTTGTTACAACCACGGCCAGAGCCGCTCTCTGTCCTGCTGTTTCCACGCCCTTATATGGGCAACTTCCTACTCCAGCGTTCACACGCTGTCACCTGGGATCAACCAACGCAGCTGAGAATCGTCTGCTCATCACCGACTCTGATATGAGCTCTACGCTTCCTGCCACTCACTGTCCGAGTGTTGCTACTCTTACCTACAGTAGGTACACGGACGTAACCTACCTTGTCTCTCTGCCTGTCTCTCTGCCTTGCTCTAACATCTGTCTCCCTGTGCCCAGGCTCAGCTGCCGCCGACTCTCGCTGTCTCACGAGACACCACCCGCCTGGACGCTCCCGCGGAACACGAGGAGTGCTCCTGCTCGCATATTTGTACATTCCTGTATTCTTTGTAACCTGTCAGCATGGTACCTATCGGATTAAACAACCTAAACCGCTCCATTCTCCTCTCCCTGTTCTGCTCATGGGCTCCAGCTTAACGCCACTGTAACACTATTCCTATATTACTACCTACTATTCTAATATGTCTATACTACTATGCCTATACTACCTACTATGCAATATGTCTATACTAGGGGAGGTTTCTATAAGACAACAGGTGAAGCAGTGTTTCCAACGTTTCATGTGAATGACTATTTTCTCTGTGAATCAAGCCAAAAAAAACAGCAAAACAGCACCCTCCTCAGGTGACCTTTTCCTTGCTGGTATGAGTGATTGACCACTTCACCAAGAAAAACAGGAGGATAGAATTAATTTACAAGGTGAGCGGAAGATTTAGTATAATTGCTTGTATGTTATTCTGATTTAGTATTTGTTGATGAGTATGACTATTTAAAATGCATTGCAGTTATTACATATAACTACAATTACCTATGAGTACAGTAAGCTGAAACAAGTTTAAGGTCCAAACATTTTCCTATAGGTGTGTTCCAGGTCAGTTGAGACTATAGCTTTCCTTTATTACTGTATTGATGATATTTCTCTTTATTTTGCATTTTGTAGTAAATAAGACTGGTCATCAGGAAAAACATCAGTGAGAAAAGATGACATTAGGAGATGAGACAGTGTCAGGATTGGAAATTACAATTGGAATTGCATAGGGAAGGAAGAAACTGTATATTGGATTTGTTCTGCAGCACAGTAGGGACCAGTCATTTTATTATGCTTCAAATATTCAAACTGGGATATTTGTTGACTTTAACTAATCCATTTGCATGTTCTTGGTATCTAGGGACATCTATGGATCTCATTGTCAGAAATATTGTGTGAATAACACCATGCACCAGACATGAAGAACTGCCACTGAGCTCATTCAGCACCTTCTTGAGATCATGTGTACAAATCTAAGCAAATGAATAAAGGGAAGATGATTAAACAGAAGGTTTTGTAGATACAGTACTGAATTCTGCCATCCGGACACATGCAATTTGAAATATTATTATAAAATATAGAATACCAGGCCTATAAATTACCTTATTATAGCCAACGCTCACATCTATGGATCGGGCCAAATCTCCTCTTTCAAATGGCAGAGTTCAATTTGGATTTAGTATCTCCAGGCGTGCAGGAAGAACCGTGAATTAAATCTACTGTATGTACAGTTCCATTCTTATAATGGATATGGCTCTGCCATTTTAGATCGGATTGCAACAGGGATTGTTGCTGAATGTTCACAGAAGGTAGACACACTAACCACGCTCCAATCTATGCCAACAACGTTCAGTTTTGTGATAGAAAATCCAGAGAAATAAGAGAAAAATACTTATTTTTTTATTTTTATTTTTTTTAATGCTCATTGAGAGCTCTGGATGCCCTCTCCTGATATGACTACAATCGGCGACGCTTAGCGCATTCAAAATGGCAGATATTCGCTAAATTATAAACACATTCCATAAACTAAAATCTCACTAATAACATTTTACCCTATTGATAAACAAACGTATTGTTGAAAATATACACTATGACTGCTGTTTTGACAGGATTATGGTCTTTATTTAAGCATTACATCACGCGCAGGAGTGGTTTGTGAAAAATAAACCATGCCTAGGGGTGGTCGTTAGGCCCGAGGCGCAGCCGGGGGTCGTTAGACCCCCCTAGGCATGGTTTATTTTTCACAAACCACGACTACAAGTGGTGTAATGCTTTTATACAACTGGAACATTCATCCAACCTTATTGCTATACAATAAACACACATTAATCGAAGATTTATTGAAAAAACCATCCGCCAGAAAAAGTAGTTCCCACAACAACAAAAAAGAGAAGTTGTCTCCATGTGGAAGCAGCTCAGAAGTGCATCCAACTGCACATCCAGCAAACTAACACATCCAACTGTCTCTCAACTAAGACATCCAACAAACTAACACATCCAACTGTCTTTCAACTAAGACATCCAACCAACTAACACATCCAACTGTCTTTCAACTAAGACATCCAACCAACTAACACATCCAACTGTCTTTCACCTAGACATCCAACCAACTAATACATCCAACTTTTCTTTAGTTTTTAACCTACTTTCTAGGCCCCATTTAGACGGAAACGCTAGCAGGTGAATCCGCGAAAATATTTTTTCAGATGTGCCTTTCGTTTATACGGAAACGGCGTTTTTACGGGGTGAAACCGTAAAAAAGTGAGACCACCTTCCAGGGTGGAATTCCTAGAAACGGTAAACCTTTGCGCTCTCGTCTAAACTGTCAAACCGCATAAAACGATGACGAAAGGGTCGTCAAGGCTCTCGTCGCATGCTGCTTACATCACAGGCATGCGCCAGTAGCCTAGAAGCGTAAACAAAGCATGTCTGATTCTATCCATGGCGATCACCTGAAGGCTACATTGGCAGTACTTTTAAATACACAAGAATCTGTCCCGCGGCTATCACAACTATTATGACTGGACCCACTGTCTGTGAGTGACTCTGCTTTGGTCCAATCACATTCCCCACCCACACTCTGCGAATCAGAGGCAGAGTAGGGCGGGTCTTCACAGCACGTCATGTGACATATGCGCCAATCGTGTGACAGCGGGGCTCCGTTGTCTCGAGTTGTTACAGCCTCGTCTGCACGGAGAATTCCACCCCAAAACGCTTGTCTAAACGCAAAATTAAAAGTGAAACCGCAAGACGACTTTTGCGGTTTCTGTTCAGACTTCCATCCCAAAACGCTCGTCTAAACGTAGCCTTAGATGCTTCTATGGAAAGTAGGTAAAACAAATTAAAAAAAGTTTTCTTTGCCCTATAGGGGAAAAAAAGTGTATTTTTTTTTTAAACCTACTTTCTATAGAAGCAGCTGGGAGGTGCGCTGTTTTAAGTGAGCGTGGGTTATTGAATTGATTGATTGCTAATTTTATTACTGTCCGCCTTGTTTCCAACTGGTTAAGTTTAGGCCCTCTTTCGAAGTTGGTTAAGGTTAGAGTTTGGAACCAGGGCTGGTGGTCTATCGCCCTGCTCTAAAGACAAACTCTAACCTTAACCAACTTCGAAAGAGGGCCTAAACTTAACCAGTTGGAAACCAGGCGGACAGTAATAAAATTAGCAATCAATCAATCAATCAATTCAATAGGCCATGCTCACTTAAAACAGCACACCTCCCAGCTGCTTGAAAGTAGGTAAAAAATGAAATAAAAAATTAGCAAATTAATCAATCAATCAATCAATCCGCGCGATTTTATTTTGTTCCACAATGACTCATGACCCATCAATTACATCATCCAACATTGTTTAAGCAACTAAGACATTCGCCGTGACAGAATCGTTTTCCATTTAGTCGTTATGACGCTATCAACATATCCATTCAGTCCACCCTCACTTAAAACAGCGCACTTCCCAGTTGCTTCTATAGAAAGGAGAATCTTTTTTTAAATTGCAATTAATCAATCAATCAATCAATTCGCCCAATTTTTATTTTGTTCCACAATGACTCATGACCCATCAATTACATCATCCAACATTGTTTAAAGAACTAAGACATTCGCCGTGACAGAATCGGTTTATATTTAGTCGTTATGACGCTATCAACATATAAATTTTTTTTTGTATCCACTTTTTCTCCCATTTTCTATTTTTCTATCTATTGATTCTACTGCGCAGGCGCACCAACCGACCTGTAGGAGTCGCTGTCCACAACGCCCGATCCCCACCCTTCAGTTTCCCTCCCCGTAATACGGTCAATGTGTATTACTGTGGACGACCAGCTAAACTGAAAGCAATGTGGAGAGCGGGGCTCGAACAGGAGGCATCCTGTTCGAGCTCAGTCTCCAGCATTCGTTGCGAGCGCCTTGCCCACTGCGCCACGTAGCCGTCCCTCAACATATCCATTTGTTAAAGATTATTGTACGCCATCTTGTTTTTTCCTAAAAAGCCGCACGGCGGAGTGATAGTAATTCGGTTGTGGGCGGGTCCTGGGACCAAGACCGTGGAATTATGAAAAATACATACGTGTAAATTGACTGTTTCAGCCAATCAGAATCGAGAAATTTGCATGCCGTTGTATAATCTTGGATACATTTGAGGGGGAAAAATGCAACATTATGTATTGATTGATGTATGGGGTGATGTCATTTTGGGACCGGTACCGGACCCGTCGGGCTTAAGAGGTAAAGATGAACTGCATTCCCAAAGTAAACGACCTCCTTCAGTCACTTCTGATAGCAATACCTAGCAAGTATTTCAAACAGTTTGAGAACACATTTCTGTGGAACGGTAAAAGACCGGTAAACTACAAAAACAGCCGGTTGATAGAGGTGGTCTGGGTCTTCCCAGATCATTACTTTATCATTATGCTTACAGTTTCAGGCAAATGGCACAGTGGGCCCTGCCTCCATGGTATATAATGGAGCAGTCGGTTTATACACTGCTGCCCCCATTGTCGTATATCTCAGCTAAATTACCACCAACTGCTCGAACTCAACCCATTCTCTCACTTACAGGCCGTATGGAAGAAGGTATCCCGCATCTTCCACATTGAACCGAATTTAAGCCTATCAGCACTGGTATATGGGCTAACCCCAAACTGTGTATAGGCAGATCCCCCTTTATATTGCTTCATATATTTAAATAAATAAATAAATAATTTATTTAATTTATTTATAATAATTTGAATCTGGCTCCAACAGGCAGATTCTGGATATGGTTGAGTATTTGTTTCAACATCTCAGCATGTGTGTTCTGTTGTTCTGTGATAGTGCAAAGAATATGCTCATGAGAGCCTACCATGGCACACATCGTTCCTAAGACGGCACAACTGGTAGCACAGCCAGGATTTAGCACTATTTCATAGGTCATTGACTAATTAAATATCTAATAAACACTTTTTGATTGTGGAAGAAGTCCACTATTATCCCTGTACCCAAAAAATTCAAGCCTGCTTGCCTCAACGACTACCGCCCTGTAGCTCTCACCTCCATAGCCATGAAGTTCATTCATTCATTC
This sequence comes from Notolepis coatsorum, assembly GCF_963971535.1. Taxonomy (NCBI): domain Eukaryota; kingdom Metazoa; phylum Chordata; class Actinopteri; order Aulopiformes; family Paralepididae; genus Notolepis; species Notolepis coatsorum. Next base: position 10,874 of record NW_028171521.1, read on the forward strand.
ATTCATTCATTCATTCATTCATTCATTCAAGTGCTTTGAGAAGCTAGTAAAGGGCTACATCTGCTCCTCCCTCCCCATCAACATGGACCCCCTGCAATTTGCATACCGCCCCAACAGGTCCACGGAGGACGCCATAGCCCATGTGCTGCACACAGCAGCATCACACCTGGACAAGAGGCAGGGGAACTATGTGAGAATGCTATTCATCGACTACAGCTCGGCATTCAATACCATAGTCCCCTCCATACTCATAGCCAAGCTCAGGGACCTGGGCTTGGGCTATGACCTCTGCCAGTGGGTCTTGGACTTCCTGACTGGCAGACCCCAGGTGGTGAGAGCAGGCAACTGCACCTCCTCATCCATCACCCTCAACATAGGGGCCCCCCAGGGCTGTGTTCTGAGTCCCCTCCTCTACTCCCTGTACACACACGACTGTGTGGCTCAGCGGAGTAGCAATACAATCATCAAATTGGCTGACGACACAGTGGTGGTGGGCCTGATCTCTGCCAACGACGAGAGGGCCTACCTGGAAGAGGTCAAGGTCCTGGCGGGATGGTGCCAGGAAAACAGCCTCTCCCTGAACGTCAGCAAAACAAAGGAGATGATTGTGGACTTCAGGAGGTCGGGGGTCAAGGACTACAGCCCCCTCAGCATCGATGGGGCACCGGTTGAGAGAGTCAACAGCTTTAAGTACCTCGGAGCCTACATATCCGAGGACTTGACATGGACCACACACATTGACAGTGTTGTGAAGAAGGCACGACAACGCCTCTACTTCCTCAGGCGCCTAAGGAAGTTCCAAGTCAGTCAGAAGATCCTTAAGAACTTCTACTCATGTACAATAGAGAGCATCTTGACCGGCAACATCACCTCCTGGTTTGGGAATAGCACTGCACAAGACCGAAGCAGACTACAAAGAGTGACACGTTCAGCCGAACGCACAATTGGAGGGGGGCTCCCCACCCTCCAGAACATTTACAACAAGCGTTGCACGGGCAAGGCTAAGAGAATCATTAAATACTCCAGTCACCCGAACAACTGCCTCTTTGAACTGCTGCGGTCAGGCAAGCGATACCGGAGTCTCAAGGCGAGCACAGAAAGACTCAGAAGAAGCTTCTATCCCCAGGCCATCAGGCTGCTAAACGAACAATGAATGAACACTACACAACAACAACCACCAAACGCACATAGCACACACATCCACACGGACACACTCACTTTAAACAAACACACTGTAGCACCCACTCCACACACTTTATAGCACACACACACTTTAAACAAACACACTGTAGCACCCACTCCCCACACTTTATATTTATTGATGAAGGATTGCACTACAACTCGTACACCTTACTGTAAATTGTACCTAAAATTGTACCTCATCCCATTTCTGCTTTGCACTAGATAGTACTGTACATTAGTACACTGCATAGTATTGTATATTATATGGTAACTCAGAACATTGTACATATGTCTATACCGAACACTGTGACCTCATTTTTCTTCTTCTAAATTACATGCTATATTATGTTATTTGATACTATCTTGTCTAGCACAGTCTCTGGAGCGTAACAGTAAGAAGCATTTTGTATGAAAGTATTCTGTACTTCTGTATGACAACTATTAAAGAACTTGAACTTGAACTTGAACTTGAACTTGTAAGTGAATTTCTTAGACGTCTAGACTTCCGTATAGTTGACAATGTCGTTAAACAAGTACAGTAGGGTGTTGTTTGGAAGTACTGCTAACAGATTTCTGCTTCCAACATCTCAGAAACTAAAATAGCGGTAGGCCTACAAGCATGGCCGCCTAGTTATAGTTGAAAGTGGGGGTGCAAGATTATTAAGTGACAGGCAAGGGGTGGTTTGGAGGGGGTCCGGCACGAACCCCTCCACAGCAGATTTTTTTCAATTTAATGAACACCTGTACGTGCAATTTTCTGCAATATAGAGCCTTCAATCTTGACCAATAAAGCTTCTCTTTTCACTATAAACTCAGTTTATATTGCAGTATGATAGCCAATTACTATAATAATAATAATAATAATAATAATAATAATAATAATAATAATAATAATAATAATAATAATAATAATAATAATAATAATAATAATAATAATAATATATTAATATAATAATACATATACTGTATATATACTGTATATTGATTTTTCGCTCTTTTATTTTTATTAAATCAATCTCCTTTCAAATAGGCCAAGTTTTTTATAAGAAAGAGAAAAAAGATATATTTCCATTTTCCTGTAACTCTTGTGTCTCTTTCTCTCCTTCTCTGCCTCCTCCCTGAGTCTGCACAGTCACCATATCATTCTACATTATGGAGAGCAATACACTTATGAATACACTGAACTGGTTTGAATACACAATCTTTATGCTACTCTGTAAAGAAAGGGAGAGAGGGGGGGATATATGATCCAAGTATTTGTGACTTAATTTGTTATGTTATCCTACACTTTAAGCTGACTGTCTGATATTTCCATTACATGTAAACTCTTGTGTCTCTTCTCTCCTTCCTGAGTCTGCACAGTCACCATATCATTCTACATTAAGGAGAGCAATACACTTATGAATACACTGAACATCATTATGAAACATTTCTATGAGCATTTCACCTCTTTCTTATGAACATTTTTCATAAGATTGCACGGTGCTAATTGCACCCTTACTTACTATTCATTATGAATTGAAAATGGGGGACCCTGATGTAAACAAGACGAAAGTCTTTCTCTGGTCTGCATCTCCTTTACAATTTTTCTTTTTTACCAAATCTTTTTATTTTAAATTTTTTCAAACATGAAACAACACAACTCACAACGCAATAATAACAATAATACATAAGACATCCAAAAACATAAACTAACACAACACTGATTAGACAAACAGGTTGTCATCAAGTAAAAGTATACCAAATAAAATTTAAATATACTATAAAAAGTGCTTACCGAGCCCCCTCCACCTCCAGGCCCGGCAACCGCAAGCCACAACCCCGGAGGACCCACAGCCGAAAAATCAGCCAGCCATGTGCTGTGGAACGGAACCGGAAGTCTCCCCTTTACAATTGTGTGTATTGAGCCGTACTGTACTGTACCCATTCTGCAATCTGTTATTGATTGATTAAAAATGTTATTAACATATTGCAGAATGGGTACAATACAGTACGGCTCAATACACACAATTGTTAAGGGGATGCAGACCAGAGAAAGACTTGTCTTGTTTACATCAGGGTCCCCCATTTTCAATTCATAATGAATTGTAAGTAAGGGTGCAATTAACACTGTGCAATCTATTATTTGTGGATCCCGCCCTTTAAGTCTTTGAGATATTAGGCTACTAGGGTTCTTACTTTGCTTTTTGGTGTACTGAAAAATGCTCTGATGTCTGTATTATTTTTTTTTTCTGCCATGTTACCTGGTTGGCTGGATACACACACAGTCACACACACACACACACACACACACACACACACACACACACACACACACACACACACACACACACACACACACACACACACACACACACACACACACACACACACACACACACACACACACACACACACACACACACACACACAGGGGCGTAGCTGGGGGGAGGGGTAGTTTAGGATGATTCCAAGGGCCCAGCACTGGGGGGGGGGGGGGCAAAAAAAATTAAAAATCTTTTTACTAGACATCACTCAGGTGTATTATTGATGCTCTCATTGATACTATGTTTGTTTCTGAAGTGTGTGTGTGTGTGTGTGTGTGTGTGTGTGTGTGTGTGTGTGTGTGTGTGTGTGTGTGTGTGTGTGTGTGTGTGTGTGTGTGTGTGTGTGTGTGTGTGTGTGTGTGTGTGTGAGATATATAGAGAGAGAGGGGGGGCTTTGGTAGACTATTGCATTGGTCCATTCATTGAAGATGAACGCAATGCGACATCCTTTACTAGGCTCACCCACCAACAGTGCAGGTGCTGAATTGCTGATCCGAATGTATAGGTAAAAAAAAAATTGCCAAAAAAAATTCCGCTTGCGCGCTTACGCGCGCTCGCATTCACTGGGGGCCTACAAATACATTCTTTCATGGGGCCCAGAATCTGGAGCTACACCCCTGCACACACACACACACACACACATTACATAAAAAAAATTCTAACATAAGGGAAAATGAGCCAAAAATCTAAAACGGTCGGTCGGTCTGAGTCTCAGCTTTAGGTGTTCACAGTCAGAACATGCTAGAGCGCTGTGCATTGATGGGTATCGGTCAAGTGTTTATAGAATTGAGCGTTGAGGAAAGAAAGACTAACATTAGAGAACTATGAAGAGGCAAAAGCCATCCGGCCATCCAGTATAAAAAGAGAAGAAAAGAAGAAGACGAGAAACGTGCCAAGGTGAAAGGTATGCAATTTTGTACAACTACCAAGACCTGCCACGCCAAGAGCTGATGAAGCAAGCAGAGGCACTTGTACACACCTTAAACCATGGAGGGCAATGTGATTTGGATGGGAAGGAGCTGGCTCAGGAGTTGGAAAATTTTATGTAATTGATGACTTTGCAGCGAGGAAGGCCAGAAGGATTGCACTGTAAATGGAAACCAGTAGGAGCTACAGGCTAACCTTGAAGTGTGATGATAGGGAGTGGAATGTAAATAGTTCTTTAGACAAAGTGAATTTGTAATTTTTATTTATTTGTTTGTTTATTTAGCATATTAGATTTTGATTATATATGTGTAACATATTTTACAATACATAATTTTCTTGTTTGTTATTGTTATTATTATTATTGATTGTTAGCTAAGTTGTTTGTTTTAATTCTTTAGTGTGGACTTTACATTTCTTCTTAATTTTCTTTGAAAACAAATTTGCACATTCTTTTATTGTTTGTTATTGTTATTATTATTATTATTATTATTATTATTGTGTGTTAGCTAAGTTGTTTATTTGTTTTAATTCTTTAGTGTGCACTTTACATTTATTCTTAGCTCTTGTTCTTGCTTGTAAAAAATAAAGGTGCAGTACTTTACTGTATAACTGTTAACCCTTTCACTGCCACACGACGGAGGGTTAAATATGAAAGTCAATGCTTGAAGGAAAATGGACTTCGGAAATCAGTTTTTTATTTACTGTTCTGTAAAAGTCTTGTCGAATGTAATGTTTTATGTTTTGTGTGGACCCCAGGAAGACTAGTTGTTGTCATGCAACAGCTAATGGGGATCCTAATAAACTCAAACTCTAATGGGCTTCGATCTACCAGGTAGCTAGCTTAGCTAGTCAACCACACACACACTGGTTGATGTTACTACAGTAGCTAGCTAGCAAACGTCAGGTAACAGCTAGCTAACATAAATATTGATTTGTAATTCAATGCAGCGAAAAAAAAGAAGGTGATGATTATAAATGTGTTTTATTGTATTGAGTGGTAGAAGTAAAGACATGTCTAACATAATCCTTTGTTTGAACAACTTACTGGAAAAGTCTGCCACCAATGACAGACTCGGTCGCCTGTGACACACACGCACTCAGCCTGTACCTGCAGCAGCATGCGCCACTGACTGCTGGGGGAGGGACTGTGGGAGGCAGTTGATCAAACCATTGAAATGTGGGGGGCAGGGGGGTCACTATCTTTGGAAACTTAAAAAATCGCTATTAAGTGTCATTGCGTATTATTAATTTGATTGAAATTACGTAGTTATGTTTACAGTTATATATTGGGGGGGGGCATATCATATTTTTCATATGATCAAAAAGTGGGGGTGCAAAAGCACACGTTTGCTCCCCCAACTTCAATTGTGGGGATGCACCTGCTCCGTTTGCTCCATTGCTCAGGCACCCGTGCCTACAAGTGCTTATTAGATAGACTGAACTAACTCCCAGTTCACGGTCAATCAGATGGGCTTCTGAAAACGGTGAACTATCCCTTTTAAGTAATTGAAATTGATATCTGAAATTGTTTCTGTAGAAATGATGTTTGCTACATGTGCACCAACCCCCTCTACAGATATGAATCAGACATGGCTACAGCGCAGACCATTAAACATACAAGTTTACAAGCAGTCTACCCTTAACACATGTAATTTGTTTTTCTGCAGTTGCCGTAGGGATAACGCCGACCCCTGACCTCTCCAGTCTCAAGGAGCTTCCCCGGTAGCCCGGGCTTCATGAATCTTTTAGGCCGCGGAGAGTCTGGAGTTCAAAGTTCCTGTGAACCTGGGAAATAATAAGCTCCCTGATTAGCACGGCTAAAAATACCCGTGGTCGAAAGAGGCGCAGCGGTTCTGCCTCTTTGGCTCGCTCTCCCGGACCATTTGCATGCTGGGAGGCTGCTTATGAGCGTGTTCTCCCATCCCGCAGGGAGTTATGCACCTCTCGTCTGTATGGATAATCAATCGATTTTTACCAACAACATCCATCCAATCACCCCCCCCCACCCCCCCCACCCTCCCCCACCCTCTTCCGGCTGATTGTGTAGCACGCTCTTTGTTTTTAGGGGGTATAAGACCTCTCGCAGGGTCATCATCCAGGAGATCCGGCGGGCTCGTATGATTATACCCCAGAAAGGGAGGCTGGGGAGCGGGGAGGTGAAGGGGTTCCCGGCGCTGCCAGACGAGGCAGACGAAGACGAGGCAGACGAAGACGAGGCTCCCCCTAACAATGAGGCCGCGGGCTGCGCGCGTCAAGACAGACAACCTCACCTGCTGCAGCTGCCTTGTCAACAAGCGGCGCTCACCTGCTTGAACCTGACAGGCATCTCTGCGGACGTCTCAGCGGCGGCGGCTTGTCGAGGAGTAGCGGCCCCGCCAGTGTACGTGTGATCAGCTGTTGTTCTGTGCGGGCGGAGGAACGTACGTAGAAGCACGTCGTTCCCTCCTGAATATACAAGCGCATGTATAGTGCTTGGTATATTGGTGCGTATATATGCAGTACAATATAGAACTACAACCCACCAATACTAGACATGGCTACGTCACCAGACACGCCGTGGGTCTTCATTTTACTCTACCTCTACCAAGAACAAATGCACTTAAGAGAACCGTAATGTAAAGAGCTGCTGCATTTACATTACATTTACATTTTGTCATTTAGCTGACGCTTTTATCCAAAGCGACTTACACGTTTTTTTTTTTACAACAAGACAGCAGGAAGGGTACAACTCTGCATACTAGAATTGTATTGATTGATTGATTGATTGATTGATTGAAAAGTTTATTAACAGATTGCAGAATGGGTACAGTACAGCTCAATACATACAATTGTTAAGGGGATGGAGACCAGAGAAAGACTTTCGTCTTGTTTACATCAGGGTCCCCCATTTTCAATTCATCATAACATATATGACATACATGACATACAGATAGACAGTACTGCTACATCTATACATTTATGACATATCAGATTTGCAAATACAGTACTGTTTGTGATACAAAAGTGTCCAGAAAAGGAGTGTATATACATTTGGCGTAGAAACATTGGAGGAGGTTGGTTGGGTGGGGTGGGGTTGGGTGGGTTGGGTGAGGGCTGTACATTGGAGGTGGGGGGGGGGGGGGGTTGGGTAGGGGACACACACACATTTTACACTGTGCATTGGAATATTGACAAAGCCTTACTTGGTAATTTACTGTACAACTAGGTTAGGACATTTGTAGGGGCCAGTTTCGAATTGCAGTCTCACGTAGGTGTTTTTTGAAAGTGGGTAGTGATTCACATTCCTTTACAGCTTTAGGTAGGGCGTTCCACATTGATGTGGCATAATTGCGAAACGTGTTTAGTCCCTTGTTTGAGCCGAATCTGGGTTTTACATGATTTGTGGAGCTCCCTCTGGTGTTGTGAT
>NW_028171520.1:0-10000 GCF_963971535.1 Notolepis coatsorum
CTACTAAGCATGATTAGGAAGAACAGCGTAGCTCACACTGTGTACTGTAGCATTACTACATAAGTACCGGTCGCTCTGCTGGGAAAGACTGTTCATCACTGCATCGTTTGTTCAACTTTGTTTAATCCAGAAGTCCGTTCGGAAACATTGTATCATGAAATAGGAGGTTCGGGGGACGTCTGGTCCCTCTTCTCCCTGTGGTCTGCATGTTCGGGGGACGTCTGGTCCCTCTTCTCCCTGTGGTCTGCATGTTCGGGGGACGTCTGGTCCCTCTTCTCCCTGTGGTCTGCATGTTCGGGGGACGTCTGGTCCCTCTTCTCCCTGTGGTCTGCATGTCACAGTGATTAGGACGTCTGGTCCCTCTTCTCCCTGTGGTCTGCATGTCACAGTGATTAGGAACGTAAACACACCAGCCACCCCGGCGGGATGTCAAAGCTATGGGAGGTGGTTGGGGTCAAAAAGGGTAACACAATTAATTCCGCTAATGTTTTTTAACGTGTTACGGTTGTCAAATAAATCGTATAAAAAAAAAAACGTAACGTGTTAATATTGACAGCCTTAATTCATTATGCTCTGGTGATGAGCACTAGTTGTAAAATATAGGTCTTTGAGGTGATTGCTTTCATTTGCAGAGCCACAAGAATGAGGGAGAGAGCCATTTTTCACATTTGTCAAAACATTACTATTACATGACTTTTATCAACTTAGGCCAAGGACAGCTCTACCTCAGAGACAACGTGACCGACACTCCCTGCATATCGTTGTGACTTCTAGTTAGGAAAGAAACAGCCAGAGAAGAGAACCAATAAACTCTGACCAGTACACAGGACTATAAAAACAGGACTATAAAAGGATAAAAATAACCAACATAACGAACACTCTACAAGGACAACATTGTGTGCAGATTTCTAAAAGAACATCATAAAAAAGTGAATATAAAACTAACCACGGCGGCGTATCAGTAACAAAAAAAAGAGATACGCCGCAGTTTTACAACACACCGTACAAGCCGAAACAATTTCCTGTTACCTGGGAGAACGTCGTATAACGCCTTGACAGGTTAACTACGCGGCCTCCATCATTGGTTCCACCTCAGTTGCGGGGAGCTATTTCACCGGCGCACCGTCACGTTGACCTTTGACATAATGGTTTCGAGGTCTCGTGGTTATTGTGCGCCGGGAGCCACCCTGCCGCCAAGACACACGGTCGTAATTTGTGCTCATTACGTCTCCATTCGTCCCCCGGTCCCATATGTCTCTCTAATCCGTTGGTTTCATATCCTCATCTCGTGTTCCATTCCCTATTTGTTTCTATTCCCCTGTTCGTTATTCTTTATCTTCCAATGTGCGGCCGCATACTAAAATGTCGTACAGGATAGAAAACAACGAGGCCCTTATCCGATGCCTGCGGAGTATATAAAACAGCGTGCGCCAAGTGGGCCAGACGACGCTGTAAAGAAAAACTACAACTGTTCATGTTTTTGGTTTATCTCTATCATGTCTTCACTGTAGACTGTTGATATAATATCAGTGTAATTTTGCTTCCTGGTGAATGCCACATGCAAGCCCCTAGACTGGGTTTTTAGGCAATTCTCCTACACATCCCTTTGTGGATTGTATTGTATTATTATATATGTAATTGTTTTTATATGTGTAAATAAACAAACAAACAAACAAACTGTAGACTGTAGTTCACGGTGATGGAAAGTAACTAAGTATTCTTACTCAAGTACAGCACTTAAGTACAATTTCGAGCTACTTGTACTTTACGTGAGTATTAAAGGGAACTTTATACTTTATACTCAAAGGAAATGTTGTACTTTTTACTCCACTAAATCTTATCTGAACCCATCAGTTACTAGTTATTTTGAAGAAAAATATTTTGCATTGAAAACATGGCAAATATTTATGAAGATGATACACTTTCACATTTGAAGCCTGTCAACTTCAAGATGATGTCATCAGAGCAGCATAACTGGGTATTTCTATGTTTACTTAAGTAAAGGAACTGTGTACTTCTTCCACCACTGCTAGTTCAAACGCGGCAAGTCCTACCTTCCTCTTCCCATAGGATTCCATAACTTGACATTTGTTTGATGACAAATGATACGTATTGGTGATAATGATAATTGATAATGATGATTACACCACGATGTAGTCCTTCCCACAGACAGTGAGTCGTGGCGTTGTTGTTCGCCATGAGGAGCGGACAGACCGGCATCTAGGGAGTTCTTTTTAGTAGACTGAGTCAGTGTGTCCGCATTGACATACGTTATGGAACAAAACTTAAAGCATAATAAATAATATAGCTTTAATATAGCTGAGTCTGGTTCAGTGTGATGACGTTAGTTGATTTTGACTGTTCCAGTCAGGACCACAATGAAGTCTGAGGACTTTTTTTGTTTTAAGAGAAGCTCAGAACTCAAATTACTGTGTTTTAAAAAAATATATATAAAAATGTATATGATGTCAAATAACATAAACTAAACAGTTGACTTCAGTAATGGAAGCCTTTACGTCGTACACACTACAGAGTCGAGGATTTACTGAAATCAAAAACATCCAGCCTTATGCAGTGAGAGAGGCGAAAGGAAATTGGAAAACATTAGTGATGCACGATATATTGGCCGCCGATATAATATCGGCCGATATGGCCGTTTTTTTACACATCGGTATCGGTCCGATATCAAGATAGGACCGATATTAAAAAAAAAAAAAAAAATATTTTTACATGTTTTGGCCTTAAATAGTTTCAAAATATCAGTCATTTCTGAAAATAAGTTACAAAAGTAAAAAAATTATGCGTTTTGGAAAATAGCTCTTTATTTGATTATCATAAAAAAGTGTTTTCTATACAGAGATATCGACATCGGTAAATATCGGTATCGGCCAGAACAGCAATATTAATATCGGTTATCGGTATCGGCCACAATTTTCACATCGGTGCATCACTAGTGTGATCCAAAAAAAAATCTGCAATTGCGGCAACATTTTTGTGATAGGCCATACCCACTGCCATGCCCCCTTCTAGCCAATTGGCATGAACACACACACACACACACACACACACACACACACACACAGACATGGCCGCCTAGTTATAGTTGAAAGTGGGGGTGCAAGAATATTTTTTTTATTAAAATTGTTTTTTTATATATATTTTTTATTTTTATTTATTTTTTGACAGGCAAGGGGTGGTTTGGAGGGTGTCCGGCACGACCCCCTCCATGGCAGACTTTTTTTTAAATGTAATGAACCTGTACGTGCAATTTCCTGCAATATAGAGCCTTCAATCTTGACCAATAAAGCTGCTCTTTTCACTATAAAACTCAGTTTATATTGCAGTATGATAGCCAATTACTATAATAATAATATATTATACTGTATATACACTGTATATTGATTTTTCGCTCATTCATTTTTATTAAATCAATCTCCTTTCAAATAGGCCAAGTTTTTAATAAGAAAGAGAAAAAAGATATATTTCCATTACCTGTAAATCTTGTGTCTCTTTCTCTCCTTCTCTGCCTCCTCCCTGAGTCTGCAGTGCACAATCATGACATCGATCTCAAAAAAAAAAAAAAAAAATGGAGGCCCCTCGTCACTATAGGCCCACGGGCCGCGGCCGTCGTTAATCCGGCCCTGCTCGTCTGCCATATAGATAGCGATAGCGTTAACGTTTGGAAATGAAGTCAACGTCATCCAGCTGAGCTCACACCACATATCTAGATAACGTTAGCTAGCGGCTAGCACTAAAGCTAACGCCAACCAGAGAGGGAAACGTTATTATTATTTATTCGAGGAAACCGTATGACCAGATCGCAATTCGGGACCGTGAAACACTTTTATGTATTGCGTGGTAGAACCGTAGAAGTTCTACTACCACTCAATAGTAACTTATGTCTAACATAATCCTTTTATTTGAACAACTTACTGGAAAAGCCTGCCTGCCTGCCACCAATATTATGACACACTCTGTGGGCTTTGATATTTACACTGACTCCTGCCTGCAGCCAGACTGCAGCGCTGTGAGGCAGTGAGCCAAGGTCTACGCGCTGGAGATGGGAGGAACTGGATCAAACCATAATGGGGCAGGGGGGGGGGGGGGGGGGGGGTTCGCAATCTTTGGAAACTTAAAAACGTGTTATTAAGTGTCATTGCGTATTATTAATTTGATTGAAATTACGTAGTTATGCTTAGATTTATATATTGGGGGGGGTATATCATATTTTTCATATGATCAAAAAGTGGTGGAGCAAGATCATATCCTTGCTCCCCCAAGTTCAATAGTCATAGAGCAGCTGCATCGCGTGCTCTTATGCGCAGGCGTCTATGCACACAGACACACACACACACACACACACACACACACACACACACACACACACACACACACACACACACACACTTGACCTCCGTGCCAAATATCAGCCTCTTAGGGCTGGAAACCTGTGGCCCCTAGAGACTGGAACATTATCCACGGCCTGACCGAGCAACTAACCCAGCTGACTGATGGAGCTGCAGAAATGAAAAACCTGCATTTTCCTTGAATCCATTCTATAGCATTACGTGGAGTTGCCACGCATTAGCTCAGACGTTTAGCTTGATGTGAACTAAATACTGTAACATAACATATAACATAACAGCATAACAGCAGAGAGGCCTTTACAGCAAACACATGAAAGCATCGTGAAGCTTCTGCAGAACTTCCTGTAAAAGCATGAATCGGTCATCGGCGTGTATTTCATCCTCGTTTTATTACATGCGTTCCCCCTGTGTGCCTTTAAGCCTTTAAAAGGTAGGCGTTTTGAACCTCTCTACTGGCTATATTTCACTCCGGTACATTCTGTGTGAACCCTGGAATGGCTGCTATTATGTACGTTTGTGTGCATTCCGTATACAGTAGGGCCGCTCCGTTCAGTTCCTTCGGTGGGCGCGGCAAATCTACAGCTTTCTAAATCTACAGCTTTCTAAATCTTCAGTTCACGCTCTGTTTACTGTATGTAGGCTACTATATGCCATACTGTGTGTGCTGTAATATTCTATTGCTGCATCTCAAGGCCAGTCCTTGTCATATAGCAATCACAGCAGGACAAAACGGCTCCAAACATCCATCAACGAGGACAAAATCACAAAGGATGAGGCACTTAATCCTTACACCAGTGTTAGATAACAGTGTTTCTAGCCTTTAATCTTTTCTCTCACTCGTCACCTGCTGTTCCGTGACTGACCTCCGCATTGTGTCATTTTACTTGGATATCTCATTAGCTGTCTCACACTGTATCAACCCCTGTTAGTACATCTGTGGTCAGAAGAAACGACACTGCAACGTGATCTCTTTCCTTAGATCCTCATGTTTATTTTGATAAACATAGCTTCGTACCAGATGTAACCAATTCTGTAATGTCCTTGAACAGTCTTAATTCATTCTTCTCCACCGTCTCTTATGCTATTAGTCCAATGGTTCTGGGCCTCATCGTAGCCAACAACCATTCCCTGTTAGCTATGATGATGATGATGATGATGTGTCACTTCCCCTCCCCCACCCAGCGAGGGTGAGGAGGGATCTCAAAGTCTCTGATCAACGCGTCTGTTCGCCTGTGCGTCGTGTCTCAATCTGCCTAGTCTCCTGGAGACCCCAGAGCTTACCGTCTTCAAGTCTCGCAATGTCGACCTCTCTCTCATGACTGTTACTATGGCAACGGCACTTTTGACCCAAATCACTATAGCAACGGCGATGTTGATATTACTAAACGAGGTGACCACACCACCATGTGAGAGCCCAGTGCCGCTGCACACAATGACCTTGCTTGCTTGAGAGCTCAGCGGATAACAGGCCCTCGTCTGCAGCCACACCTGGAGCCAGACATAGTGACTGATACTGTCCTCTTACAACCAATATCTAATAGCAGATGCTGTCACCCACCGATATATACATTATATACACATTGAAAAACATAGATTCCTTCACCAGGGAGAACCATATAACTATGTTTTAATTAAAAAATTATTTGAACTAACCGTATCCATTTGTAGTGTGAGTGTGATGCATCACCTGAAACGACTCAATACTGTCTTTAAGTTGAACCTTTATTCATTTATAAATTCCTCCTCTGCATTTTACCCATTCTTGACTATTTAGGACCAGTGGGGCAGTCACACATAGTGGCCACTAGGCTTGGGCGGTATCATTCTTTTCACACCCGTGTTACCAAGTAAACAAATCATCGTCAGCTCTCAGAATGGTAGTCGGAAGCCCGCACCGTTAGCGTTAGCATCTAGCCTAGCCATGGCAGACTATTTGGCTCGAAATTGCCTGGGTTTTGGTCATATGCTCCCGAAATGCTCCCGTTGTTTAGCTACTTCTATGTGCAGTGAAAACTACTCGAATGCTTTATAACCTAGTCATTGATTTAGTTCAGGGTAATCTAAGATTAGCCGCAGAGCTAACGCTAGTTAACGTGAGCTAACGCTAGCTAATCAAGCTCACAGAGAGAGATAAACAGCTGACAGCGGATAGTACAGGACGGTACAAATACAATAAAAAGGCGGTGGGGGCTGTTGTGTAAACCTTGTACTCTTTAGTTCACATATAATAAGAGACAGATTATTTGCTTGCTCCACCAGTGCACCACAACAACACACACCAACTCTCGTCACAACGCTTTACGGTATTTTCACAGCACTGTCGCAACATTACCGTAAAACGTGAACACCGTTGTGACCCACTAGTGAGGACTGGTCTCGCCCTCTGCTGGCGCGTGTGTGCACTACACTCAAAACTCTGTTTCACTGTAATAGAAACGGAAGCGCATCTGTGATTTTGACGGTGACGGACGGTATTGATTTTCAATACCGTCGGGATTTCTAAATACCCTGGTATACCGTAATACCGTCATACCGCCCAAGCCTAGTGGCCACACATAGCCAATTTACAAACCTTCGATAATTAGGTTAAAACATTCTTTGTCTAAGAACAAAACAGATTTATATGGTTCTTCGAGGTGAGGGTTCATTTATTGTAACCGCACCGCCTAGCGCTTTGCGACCACGTGGGTGTTTGTCAACAGAAGTTCAAAGACGTTTTTTTGTCCCGCTGTGATCGATGTCCCTGTCACGTTCACAGAATCCGATCCATGTGGATCTTGTGGGAAACTTGAGATATGTTATCATTAAATGTGTTTTCGGGGCAAAGCTTCCAAAGGAATTCTGAGAGTATATTATTATAATTAATATAATATAATTTTGTAGCCAGCAGTCATCGATGAAATCATCAGTAAATTGCCCCTGAATGCAAGGTCCTTTAAAGGCCTTTCAAAGAGGCCCTGCCTCAAATGAGAACAGCAAAGGCCGCTCAATATTAACCCTTAGAAGTCTAACCTAAATAGCTCCTCCTCCTGAGAATTTCCCCCTTTTTTTTTGTTACATAATATAAAATTACAGATTCATACCTTCAAAATAAGCCATCAATTGTCAAATTTGAGACGATAGTTTTCAATCAATGTCCTATCAAACATTCTGGTAAAATCCTAACACCTTTTCAGTATAGGACTTTGAACTAGATCCAAGTTCATTCAGATATCTGATGAGAGAACTACACTCCCAGAATTCAATGTGATCATTGTCACTAGCACGCACCATTTCACACCTGAGCAAAGGCCCAGTCATTCCTTTGTTATTCCAGTGAATGGACCCAGCAGGAGGCCTAGCCTGTGTGTGTTTCTGTGTGTGTGTGTGTGTCTGTGTCTGTATCTACAGTACTGTACCATATCAAAAAAAAAATAAGCAAACTAGACTAGATGTAAATGTAATGTGTAAATGTGTAAATGTAAATGTGTGTGTGTGTCTGTCTGTCTGTGTATGTGTGTGTGTGTATGTGTGTGTGTGTGTCTGTGAAACATGTCTTGTACTCATTTACCTCACTAAATACATACTAAATGTGTAACTGTAGATTTCAAGAGAGAGAGAGAGAGAGAGAGAGAGAGCGACATTTATAATAATTATATTATTAGTTTTTTTACACACACACACTAATAACATGATCATAACCAGAGAAAACAAGACCAAAGACAACTGGAATAGAATATCACACAAGGAAGGTGGCGCATGCATAGAAGCTGGTCTACTTTGGGGGAAAAGGCATTTTTCTATCACTAAATATGGAGTACTCCCCATTCAAAGAGATAGGGCACAGATCTTGTTCATCTTGTTAGTCCCTGTTATCAACAATGAAGCAGAGTGAACCATCTTCTCTCTAGACAGACTTTGGTAGTACCCTCTTGTAAGACCTTCTGGTGTATAAGATTTCAGACACACATCCAACTCCCAACATACTAACCGACATACTGTCATCCATGAAAGTGTAAGAATAGGACCTTTGAGGGAAGATGCCTCTCCTGTTTTGGGGTAATACGCCCCCCACAGACATCTAATGATTTTGAATAGACTAAGCCTAGCTAGTAGCTAATGTTAGATTTCTGAGAAAGTAAACTATCATCTAACAAAATAACACAATAGCTATGCTAAGAACTGTATTACATCGGTTTAAAAAGTATTATAATGATAAAACAATTGCTAGCACTATTATATTGCTATAGCATCGCAATAGCTTGAATTTCTTCACCTCCTGGGGTAAAAAAAGATAGTGAGAAGGCTTTTGATAAAACTGAACTCTTTTACATGATGCATTTAGCGAATGAGACAGTATTAGTTATTTTGTTAAGCTTGTTGATATATTACATTACAATATTTTACATTTCGTTCCATAATAGCAAAGCTGTAGTCTGATTTACCATCTAAATGTGTTTACTTAAGTGTACATATTATATGAATATTCAAATGATATATATTTTGACACACACACACACACACACACACACACACACACACACACACACACACACACACACACACACACACACACACACACACACACACACACACACACACACACACACACACACACAAAACACACACACATACACACCTTAAATGTCAGGCACATGGACAGTGGACTATGAGGTGTAATGCACAGTGAGCCTTTAGATATGTTGTGGTCTTTATAGCTGGATCAGGACTGAGCAGCCAGAATGGATGGCTTTTCCATGAAAACCCAGCCGATTCTCTTACAGAAGGTAGGCTGCCTTGATGGAAACAGACATGTGGGTTGTTAGAAACTGCACTGGGCCAAATGGGCATCAGGATCTACCAGATTATTAACACTTGTGACACGACAGCCTCCAATATATCAGATATTTTGAGAAATGCGAGTTATGTGCTTGTTATTACCAATTCAGATATAATTGTGTATCACAATATCATGATTTCATCACGTTATGTTCCATCATGAATGATCTGAGGAGAATTAACTGAATTGCCCAATTAGCAACACCCCAACAAATAGTCTAACCTAAATAGCTCCTCCTCCTGAGAATTTCCCCCTTTTTTTTGTTACATAATATAAAATTACAGATTCATACCTTCAAAATAAGCCATCAATTGTCAAATTTGAGACGATAGTTTTCAATCAATGTCCTATCAAACATTCTGGTACAGTCATTACAAATTTGCCATAGAAACTGTGCATTGGGGGAGGTTGGGTAGGTGGGGTGGGGCTGTACATTGGAGGTGGGGGGGTTGGGTAGGGGGGGGGACACACTGTACATTGGAGTACTGACATACATTTGACATGGAAACTGTACATTGGAGGAGGTTGGGTAGGTGGGGTGGGGTTGGGTGGGGCTGTACATTGGAATAGCCATGCTTGGTCTTTATTGTACAACTGGGTTAGGACATTTGTAGGGGCCAGTTTTGAATTGCAGTCTCCCGTAGGTGTTCTTTGAGAGTGTTTTTGAAGGTGGGTAGTGATTTACATTCCTTTACAGCTTTGGGTAGGGCGTTCCACATTGTTGTGGCATAATTGCGAAACGTGTTTAGTCCCTTGTTTGAGCCGAATCTGGGTTTTACATGATTTGTGATTTACATGACTCAGACCGGGAGTA
>NW_028171519.1:7500-9310 GCF_963971535.1 Notolepis coatsorum
CATATGATATACAGAATGTAATTCTAGTATGGATGGGGATGTGGTGGGGATTAATGTTCCCTCCCTCCTCTTGCAGAGACCAGTCGCATATTTCTTTCCTCTCCCCAGACCTCCAAGGTCGTTCCTCTCGCCGGCCCTAACTGCCTCTCTGTCGGTGTGGATTCTACTTTCTTCAACAGACTTGGCTCCCTACTCAAACTACAATGGATCAACTAGTAAGCTGGTCATTTGCAGCGATTGATCGGATTTTCTCTTCAAGGAAGCAGAGCGCAGCTGATCTGCTGTGTCCAGTCGGGACATTTCAAGCGGGCTTTGCGATTGACAGTTGGAATAAATGGGGCTCAATCTGCCTTTATTCTCTTGAAATTGAGGATGTTGAGGATTTGTACATCCTCACATTCATGCTGATCGGTTTGGGAGCGATCGCTATCTGGATCTGGATCTGTACAAGAATAATCGGGAAAAGAGACGAACAAAAGGATGATAACCGTGTTGTGGCCAGACTGGAAGTCTCCCACATGGAACTTGTAAACAGACTCGCTGTCCATTCATCTGACGAACAATTGAGAGGTCAAGTCTTGCTGGGGGTCACGCAGGACATTAAAAGCGCGACAAATCGAATTTGAGTCAAATTGGTGCTTTCAGGAATCATTGTCTACTACTGCACCCCCCCCCCCCCCCCCCCCACACCCTAAAGTCTGCTGCAGAATGAGGAATGCCCAAGGTCTGTGCACAAGGCCACGCCGGGGAGTCAGTCAAGATAAGAACAGGGACTCAGCATTCCGTACCCAACATCTCACCTCCCCCACCAGATCTGGCTCGGCACTCCCCCCCCCCACCCCCAATCCCTACCCAGACCCCTCCTCCCGTGTGTACGCCTAGCGCCGTAAGAATTGTTCTGGACCGCTGCCAACTAGTACGCGCGTTGGAGGGGGGGGGGGGGGGGCTAATACTGTCTCCCGATCCCGCCCCTCCATGCCCCCTCCCTCTGGACAATCTTCTCCTCCCTCCCTCCCGCCACCTGGCGCGACGACACTTTGTTTTCAACCACTTTGTTGTTGTTGCAGCCGACTATCGCATATGGCGTCTCAGGCATTCTGTAGATGACATGTGTCAACAAATGTACATGTCTGTGTGAATTTATGTTGTGCCGTTGTTACTGTAAAAATGTAATAATTGTGATATGTTGTGATTAATGAGACGATGAGCTGTATGTGTGTGTCACTGGAATTTCCCCAAGGGGATTAATAAAGGAATATCTTATCTTAATGTGTGGGGTGTTTGGGGGACTGGCTGTTCCGGGAGGGGGGGGGGGGGGGTACATGCTTTCGAGCAACACTGTACTTATTGTAGTTATATTATGCATATTCTTATGTCTGCACTTTCTACATTGCACTACTTTTATACCTATTCTTATATCTGCACTTTATGCATTGCTTTTATTCTGTCAGCCGTATGCAAATTTTATGCCAATGTTCATTTTATGCTATTTGCTGTGAAGCACTTTGAACTGCAATCCACGGTGCTTTATAAATACAGTTATTATTATTATTATTATTATTATTATTATTATTATTATTATTATTATTATTATTATTATTATTATTATTATTATTATTATTATTATTATTATTATTATTATTATTATTATTATTATTATTAATATACATGTAACTCTTGGTTGTTTCTCTTCTGTCATCATGAATTAAAACAGCACCCCTGTGAGCTAAGCCTAGAGAGATAGTAAATATCTTACTGTAAACAAACACAAACACACACATGCAAAGGCATGCACGCACGCAGGCACGCA
>NW_028171518.1:0-12500 GCF_963971535.1 Notolepis coatsorum
ATTATTAAACACATCACTGTCTCGTCTGACTCTGCAGTACGATGATCCACCAGCTCACCATGTTCCGTTAAAACAGGAGAGATCTGCGGCGCGGCCAGGCCACTCACCACTGAGACCTCCTGGGGGGTGGGTTAGGGTCAGGGCCAGGCCACTCACCACTGAGACCTCCTGGGGGGTGGGTCAGGGCCAGGCCACTCACCACTGAGACCTCCTGGGGGGTGGGTTAGGGTCAGGGCCAGGCCACTCACCACTGAGACCTCCTGGGGGGTGGGTTAGGGTCAGGGCCAGGCCACTCACCACTGAGACCTCCTGGGGGGTGGGTTAGGGTCAGGGCCAGGCCACTCACCACTGAGACCTCCTGGGGGGTGGGTTAGGGTCAGGGCCAGGCCACTCACCACTGAGACCTCCTGGGGGGTGGGTTAGGGTCAGGCCACTCACCACTGAGACCTCCTGGGGGGTGGGTCAGGGTCAGGGCCAGGCCACTCACCACTGAGACCTCCTGGGGGGTGGGTTAGGGTCAGGGCCAGGCCACTCACCACTGAGACCTCCTGGGGGGTGGGTTAGGGTCAGGGCCAGGCCACTCACCACTGAGACCTCCTGGGGGGTGGGTCAGGGTCAGGGCCAGGCCACTCACCACTGAGACCTCCTGGGGGGTGGGTTAGGGTCAGGCCACTCACCACTGAGACCTCCTGGGGGGTGGGTTAGGGTCAGGGCCAGGCCACTCACCACTGAGACCTCCTGGGGGGTGGGTTAGGGTTAGGGCCAGGCCACTCACCCGTGACCAAGGCGGAGTGGTAGTACCCGCAGGACACCCCGCTGACGGGCCGGCCCACTGCTCTCCTTGCCCAGGCCGATCTGGCCCTCCGTGTTGTCACCCCACATGAACAGCTGGGAGGGTTAGGGTCAGAACACATCAGGACACGAGGGGACACGTGGGGACACCATCATCACTGCTCCTCTGTTTAAACCATCTCTACACTGGTACATTAACTATCACTGCTCCTCTGTTTAAACCATCTCTACACTGGTACATTAACTATCACTGCTCCTCTGTTTAAACCATCTCTACACTGGTACATTAACTATCACTGCTCCTCTGTTTAAACCATCTCTACACTGGTACATTAACTATCACTGCTCCTCTGTTTAAACCATCTCTACACTGGTACATTAACTATCACTGCTCCTCTGTTTAAACCATCTCTACACTGGTACATTAACTACTGTATCACTGCTCCTCTGTTTAAACCATCACTACACTGGTACATTAACTATCACTGCTCCTCTGTTTAAACCATCTCTACACTGGTACATTAACTATCACTGCTCCTCTGTTTAAACCATCTCTACACTGGCACATTAACTATCACTGCTCCTCTGTTTAATCCATCACTACACTGGCACATTAACTATCACTGCTCCTCTGTTTAAACCATCTCTACACTGGTACATTAACTATCACTGCTCCTCTGTTTAAACCATCTCTACACTGGTACATTAACTATCACTGCTCCTCTGTTTAAACCATCTCTACACTGGTACATTAACTATCACTGCTCCTCTGTTTAAACCATCTCTACACTGGTACATTAACTATCACTGCTCCTCTGTTTAAACCATCTCCACACTGGCACATTAACTATCACTGCTCCTCTGTTTAAACCATCTCTACACTGGTACATTAACTATCACTGCTCCTCTGTTTAAACCATCTCTACACTGGTACATTAACTATCACTGCTCCTCTGTTTAAACCATCTCTACACTGGCACATTAACTATCACTGCTCCTCTGTTTAAATCATCACTACACTGGCACATTAACTATCACTGCTCCTCTGTTTAAACCATCTCTACACTGGCACATTAACTATCACTGCTCCTCTGTTTAAACCATCACTACACTGGCACATTAACTATCACTGCTCCTCTGTTTAAACCATCTCTACACTGGTACATTAACTATCACTGATCCTCTGTTTAAATCATCACTACACTGGCACATTAACTATCACTGCTCCTCTGTTTAAACCATCACTACACTGGCACATTAACTATCACTGCTCCTCTGTTTAAACCATCACTACACTGGCACATTAACTATCACTGCTCCTCTGTTTAAACCATCTCTACACTGGTACATTAACTATCACTGCTCCTCTGTTTAAACCATCTCTACACTGGTACATTAACTATCACTGCTCCTCTGTTTAAATCATCACTACACTGGCACATTAACTATCACTGCTCCTCTGTTTAAACCATCTCTACACTGGCACATTAACTATCACTGCTCCTCTGTTTAAACCATCTCTACACTGGTACATTAACTATCACTGCTCCTCTGTTTAAACCATCTCTACACTGGTACATTAACTATCACTGCTCATCTGTTTAAATCATCACTACACTGGCACATTAACTATCACTGCTCCTCTGTTTAAACCATCTCTACACTGGTACATTAACTATCACTGCTCCTCTGTTTAAACCATCTCTACACTGGTACATTAACTATCACTGCTCCTCTGTTTAAACCATCACTACACTGGTACATTAACTATCACTGCTCCTCTGTTTAAACCATCACTACACTGGTACATTAACTATCACTGCTCCTCTGTTTAAACCATCTCTACACTGGCACATTAACTATCACTGCTCCTCTGTTTAAACCATCTCTACACTGGTACATTAACTATCACTGCTCCTCTGAACCATCTCTACACTGGCACATTAACTATCGCTGCTCCTCTGTTTAAACCATCTCTACACTGGTACATTAACTATCACTGCTCCTCTGTTTAAACCATCTCTACACTGGTACATTAACTATCACTGCTCCTCTGTTTAAACCATCTCTACACTGGTACATTAACTATCACTGCTCCTCTGTTTAAACCATCACTACACTGGTACATTAACTATCACTGCTCCTCTGTTTAAACCATCACTACACTGGCACATTAACTATCACTGCTCCTCTGTTTAAACCATCTCTACACTGGTACATTAACTATCACTGCTCCTCTGAACCATCACTACACTGGTACATTAACTATCACTGCTCCTCTGAACCATCTCTACACTGGTTCATTAACTATCACTGCTCCTCTGAACCATCTCTACACTGGTACATTAACTATCACTGCTCCTCTGTTTAAACCATCTCTACACTGGTACATTAACTATCACTGCTCCTCTGAACCATCTCTACACTGGCACATTAACTATCACTGCTCCCCTGTTTAAACCATCTCTACACTGGTACATTAACTATCACTGCTCCTCTGAACCATCTCTACACTGGTACATTAACTATCACTGCTCCTCTGTTTAAACCATCACTACACTGGCACATTAACTATCACTGCTCCTCTGTTTAATCCATCTCTACACTGGTACATTAACTATCACTGCTCCTCTGTTTAAACCATCTCTACACTGGTACATTAACTATCACTGCTCCTCTGTTTAAACCATCACTACACTGGTACATTAACTATCACTGCTCCTCTGTTTAAACCATCTCTACACTGGTACATTAACTATCACTGCTCCTCTGAACCATCTCTACACTGGTACATTAACTATCACTGCTCCTCTGAACCATCACTACACTGGTACATTAACTATCACTGCTCCTCTGTTTAAACCATCACTACACTGGTACATTAACTATCACTGCTCCTCTGTTTAAACCATCACTACACTGGTACATTAACTATCACTGCTCCTCTGTTTAAACCATCTCTACACTGGTACATTAACTATCACTGCTCCTCTGAACCATCTCTACACTGGTACATTAACTATCACTGCTCCTCTGAACCATCACTACACTGGTACATTAACTATCACTGCTCCTCTGTTTAAACCATCTCTACACTGGTACATTAACTATCACTGCTCCTCTGAACCATCACTACACTGGCACATTAACTATCACTGCTCCTCTGTTTAAACCATCTCTACACTGGTACATTAACAATCACTGCTCCTCTGTTTAAACCATCTCTACACTGGTACATTAACGTTAGGTTATGACTATAACCAAGTTCTGTTAGTTAGGGGCGATGCTTGGCATCGCTACTGCACTATCTCGCGTACGTGCACGCGTACTGAATAAACCACAAATGTACCTCTAATACCAGTATTAGTCTGACCACACCCCTCATCAGCTTACCTTCATAAGCAGGTGTGTGGTCACCTGCTCTCCTCCTTCCCAAGCTTTCACCACAAGGTGAGGACAAGGGCTGCAGCGGCGTCCGATGCCAAGCATCGCCCCTAACTAACAGAACTTGGTTATAGTCATAACCTAACGTTCTGTATCGTTAGTGGCTTAGCTTGGCATCGCTACTGCACAAGGGAGGCCAAGCGGAGCCACTTGGCTGACAAATACACCCCGCTGACAGCCCCCCAAAACCATCAGAACAGGGAGGGCCGAGCCCCCCCGACCCCCCCTAATGGAGGGTAGCCCCCCTATTAGGGACGTCACGGGAGGGCGACGGACCCGACCGTGCGAAGAGGCACTCAAGCAACTCAACGCACAGGGTGAGCAGACCGTGGCTTGACCCCACGACTACACACACGCACAACCCGCATGCCACCCGGGAACGAACGGAGGAACAACCTCGTTACTGCCCCCAGAATCACGGGGTCAAGGGCAAACCCAACCCCGTGGCAAGGCCGTAGCAGCGGAGCACGAAGGAAGACCCAGACCCACCAAAAGGACTGGACTCCCTGGAATGGGGGCCCGGAGAAGTCCATGATGCCAGCATCAAGACCCCACCAGGTGGGCACGTAGTGCCCCGCCCCCCACATCGCCAGCGTATTCGGACAAAGGCCCCTCAGTTACTGCACCTGGTATTCCCAGGCGGAACCAACCAGGCCAGAACCTGCCCAGCTTCCGAGATCGGACGAGACCGGGCGTGTTCAGGTCGGTATGGCCGTAAGCCGAGCGGGCCCCGTCCCCCCAATAGTACACCGCCTGGCACACTGACCCTGCAGAATAGGCAGTCAGCATGGCCGTAAGCACACAAAAAAGGTTAACCAACGGAAGCAGGCAGCGCACCGGGGAAAAACCAGGCAACAGGCTGTTAACCCTAGCCTGGAGACTGCGGACGAGACAGGCGCCAGAGGGGACAGCTGAACACAGCCGCCCCGGCGGAAGGAGCGTAAGCTGGCGGTGTTGCATGACCAAGCCTCCATTTAACAACCCCCACCCAGAGGGGTCGAGGCAGAGAAGGCTGACACGATTGGCAGACGTCATGAACGTGCAGGGGCACCCTCAACGGTGAACCCGGGAGTTGACACTGCTCCAACACACCAGGGAATCAACCACCTCGGTGTTACCCAATGCGGTGGTTGTTCCTATAACCCCTCAAGAAAAAACTCCAAAACACACCGGCTATACCGCAGTACAAGTGTTTCAGTTTCCAAAAAGGGTTAACCCAGGCCTACGGGTCGCAAACATCACTTCGGACCGGGCCTGGCGGTACGGGAAGCACAGGGTCACCAGAGGAGGTCAAAAAAACCACCCCCACAGGCCCCTCTTCGCCATGCGTGAGAGAGGAGCGAAAAATAATGGAGAACCAGCCCCTAAGCACACCGTACCCGGTATTCCCCGGCGGTCTCCCAACCAAGTACTAACCAGGACCAACCTGTGTAGCGGCCGAGATCCGACGAGATCGAGCTGTAAGCCATGACGACAGTGCTGAGTAAAAACATACCCAACCAGGGTCTCCATAGCGCTTAACCCTGTGACACCCAGACCGACCTGGCATTTTTCCCCCTGAAAAAAGCCCAAGTCCCTCAGGGTACCAGAACAGCAGATCTGCATCCCCGGCGGACAACGGGTTCAACTGATCTGGACCAGCGTGACCAGAACCAGTCCCGTGCCCTAACCACGCCGACATG
Source organism: Notolepis coatsorum (assembly GCF_963971535.1). Lineage (NCBI taxonomy): Eukaryota > Metazoa > Chordata > Actinopteri > Aulopiformes > Paralepididae > Notolepis > Notolepis coatsorum. Next base: position 5,919 of record NW_028171518.1, read on the forward strand.
CCTACTCCAGGAGAAGGGCAGATATGCGTGTTGATCTTAACATGAAAAGAAGGCGCCACCCAGACGTCGGGACGAACCGCGCCTGGTGGCCCACCCCAAGGGCGTGAGACCCCACTACATATGTTCAGATCCATCCCGTCATCATCCCCCAGACATGAACGAGAATCCGTCGACAACCCACCCAGGTCATGGGATGTGGTCGCCGGAAGAGGAAAAACCCCCATCTCAGTTGCTTTATAAAAACGCTGTTTCAACCACAAGCAACTAAGGCGTGCCAGTCAATCGCCTGTTTACAGCGAGCTAGCACTATACGTGCGTCGGGACACACCCCCATCAATGAACAGGCTATTTAGACCTGTCATTGAATCCCCAAGGCGCCCAGGGGAACGACAAGAGGGGCGTGACACTCCCTAACTCCAACACTTCTGGAATAGAAAGAAGGAAGCATCAACAGTATGTATCCCAGTCTACACAGCCGGGGTAAAAAATGTTCACATTTTTACATCCCACCACCCTCCCATAGGAAAGAGACGGGGATCCCCAGAGAGACTTCCCACGCGAGCTGTACAGATTGAAAAGAATATATTGCACCTTGAGCCATGTAAAAAACTGGTTTTAGGGCCTCCGGGGAAGAGGCACCGAACCCATACACACTCAATAAACGAATTGAATCGAATATACATACAATAGAAAAGGACCCTTCTAGAGGGTCCACTCACTTTGACAATCTGAGGAGGAAGGCTCTGTACTCTGATGGAGGCTTCCTCACATGGAAGAAGGAGTCCGAACTCACAGAAGGCCTGAGTAGGCGCTTGGTGAGGAGGAGCCCTGACCACCCCCCCTGAAAACAGATCCATCACATGGACCTGAACAGCACACGGAAGTCCTACCAACAGAGACGCGCACGGTGACGTACTCTATGGCGGGGGAATTCCTGCGGTGCACACGCCCAATATACCAGGCCGTGGGACCAGGAACTCCCTCCCCCCCCCCCCCCCCCCCCCCCGTAACGTGCCGAACCGCCACGTGACGGGAACCTTGAAGGACAGGGGGTGTACCCCTGACCGACAGAACAATGGGGAGAGGAAAAGGTTACCAGTTCACCCCTTTACGACCCCACACGCATGATACGACGTAACGACAAAAAGAGAATATGACACAGTCATAGTCAGCTCTATGAAGCGTTTCACAGCTCCACACAGCGCACGAGCTAACCTGCTATCTGATTTTTACTAAGGAAAAACACAGAATAGAGAGGGCTCTAAGAACCCCGGTCCAACATACACATGTGCTTCTGTGGCCAGTACAACCCAGTTGTAGGTCACATGACACACACAACCCATCATCACCTACAAAAAATGGCAAAAACACTCAACAGAGGAACGCCGTTTTTTTCACAATGAGAGAATACATCATTCTTGATTAGTATCGACCACAGGCCTTGCTAAGCACACATGACAGCAACCAAACCAATTTCCCTTTAGGAAATAAGTTTCTCCAGCAGATTTAGCACAACCTCAGCAATCAAGCTGAGAGTTACATCGTATCCCTACCACACAAAAGACACAATTAATGCACAACATGTCTGATAGGAGGTGATAAAGTCCCCAGGGAACCGGGGGGGGAAACACAATCCTCCTATTTTACCCTCAATACGGCCAGTTAAAACAGGAAAACCTGTTAATGTGTGAACTCACTGTTCATTGTCATTACAGTCTGAGAAAGAACATTCTTTTACTCACTCGTCACCAAGCATAGCTTCATAGGTTAGTTGCCTTAGTAGTGAGTACACGGTACACATAAACACCATGATGTTTCTCACACAACAACCAGATCAATACATCACGACCTGCACGGAGAAGCTACTGCCAGTGACAAAAACAGCTCACACACAACCCGCAACGTATCTCAAATGCATTGCAACAACACACGTTTTGGGAAAAAACACCGTTATTCACAATACATTTAGCAAGGTAAAACCAGAAGACGTGTTATGAGGTCTGGCCAACCCCGTACCTGCCCGGAACGCAGATCAGCGAAGTGCAGTCACAAGCCACCGTAGAACACAGCCGTCCCGTGTTGTTCGATCCGGGCAGCGTCGCCGCTCCACCAGTCGCTACAGTCCTCTTTGTTGACGCAATCCCCGTCTAGGCTCAGGCAGGGTCGACGAACATCCCCTGTCAAGGATGACGTCGTGGTCAAGAGTGTAAAACATGTTAAAATCAAAGCACGTTCAACAGAATAGCATCAAGCTAACGGCTGCTCCAACCGTTCGGGTGCTATTGCTTCCGCTCGCGAGACGCCGATCTACGACGCACGCGATCAGGAGCGAGCTCCCGGCGGCGCGCGAGAAGCCAAGCTACCCCGCGCCAGGCCACCGACCGGCTAACCGTAAGCTATGAACATGTAAACAATGACATAACACTCACCCAGACAGGCCGCCGTTCTGAACCCTCCTCACTTTTTAAGAGAAAAGAGAAAACAAGACGTCAACACCGCTTCACAACGGTGACATTAACACGTCCGGCGGAATCAGCACAGTACCAACTGGCCTGTATAGCTGACTTTGAACATGAATCTGCCGCTATCGCACATTACATGCACATATCCCCTCGTGAAGGAATACTCTCATTTGGATATGAAAGATGGGGTCTTAACACGGTGACAGAGAGAATCCACTCGTCCAGAACACACAGGGATCACCAGTGTCAATGGTCGCGGCCCACTAGTTAAAACTATAATGGTCGCCAGACCAAGGCCTTCTGTCGCCTAGACGGCTAAACAAAGGACCCTAGCCTGGGGCCGGTTTCCATAAACTTTGTCAAGTAGCCCCCATAGCACTAACAGACAAGTGGAGCCCGCCAGCAAACACTACTCACCCAACCTGGAACGCACCGCTCCTCACAACAGCGGCATGTCCGACAGTTCAGCTGTGGCCTGACAGGTTTCACCCCAACAAACACAGCAAGGAACTGCAGTTGAGAAGCATGCAGCGGCGTGCTCCCAATACGAAAACCGGTGGAGGGTTTGTAGAATGATCATCATCTTCTAGACACTCCAGTACGAAGACAATATCGCCGTATTTTCTCGAAAATAGTGAGAGAGAAAATAAAGATATGATGTCAACGTATCCTTGTTTCCCAAGCTGTTCCTAATCCAATTTCTTCCATCATGGTGTCAAGTGTGGGGATCTACCGAGGCACCTCTTCCTTGTGGTGAAAGCGAGAAGGAGGAGAGCAGGTGACCACACACCTGCTTATGAAGGTAAGCTGATGAGGGGTGTGGTCAGACTAATACTGGTATTAGAGGTACATTTGTGGTTTATTCAGTACGCGTGCACGTACGCGAGATAGTGCAGTAGCGATGCCAAGCTAAGCCACTAACGATACAGAACTATCACTGCTCCTCTGTTTAAACCATCTCTACACTGGTACATTAACTATCACTGCTCCTCTGTTTAAACCATCTCTACACTGGTACATTAACTATCACTGCTCCTCTGAACCATCTCTACACTGGTACATTAACTATCACTGCTCCTCTGAACCATCACTACACTGGTACATTAACTATCACTGCTCCTCTGAACCATCTCTACACTGGTACATTAACTATCACTGCTCCTCTGAACCATCTCTACACTGGTACATTAACTATCACTGCTCCTCTGAACCATCTCTACACTGGTACATTAACTATCACTGCTCCTCTGTTTAAACCATCACTACACTGGTACATTAACTATCACTGCTCCTCTGTTTAAACCATCACTACACTGGTACATTAACTATCACTGCTCCTCTGTTTAAACCATCTCTACACTGGTACATTAACTATCACTGCTCCTCTGTTTAAACCATCACTACACTGGTACATTAACTATCACTGCTCCTCTGAACCATCTCTACACTGGTACATTAACTATCACTGCTCCTCTGTTTAAACCATCTCTACACTGGTACATTAACTATCACTGCTCCTCTGAACCATCTCTACACTGGTACATTAACTATCACTGCTCCTCTGTTTAAACCATCACTACACTGGTACATTAACTATCACTGCTACTCTGTTTAAACCATCTCTACACTGGTACATTAACTATCACTGCTCCTCTGTTTAAACCATCACTACACTGGTACATTAACTATCACTGCTCCTCTGAACCATCTCTACACTGGTACATTAACTATCACTGCTCCTCTGAACCATCTCTACACTGGTACATTAACTATCACTGCTCCTCTGTTTAAACCATCACTACACTGGTACATTAACTATCACTGCTCCTCTGTTTAAACCATCTCTACACTGGTACATTAACTATCACTGCTCCTCTGTTTAAACCATCTCTACACTGGTACATTAACTATCACTGCTCCTCTGTTTAAACCATCTCTACACTGGTACATTAACTATCACTGCTCCTCTGTTTAAACCATGACTACACTGGTACATTAACTATCACTGCTCCTCTGAACCATCACTACACTGGTACATTAACTATCACTGCTCCTCTGTTTAAACCATCTCTACACTGGTACATTAACTATCACTGCTCCTCTGTTTAAACCATCACTACACTGGTACATTAACTATCACTGCTCCTCTGTTTAAACCATCTCTACACTGGTACATTAACTATCACTGCTCCTCTGTTTAAACCATCTCTACACTGGTACATTAACTATCACTGCTCCTCTGTTTAAACCATCACTACACTGGTACATTAACTATCACTGCTCCTCTGTTTAAACCATCTCTACACTGGTACATTAACTATCACTGCTCCTCTGAACCATCTCTACACTGGTACATTAACTATCACTGCTCCTCTGTTTAAACCATCTCTACACTGGTACATTAACTATCACTGCTCCTCTGTTTAAACCATCTCTACACTGGCACATTAACTATCACTGCTCCTCTGTTTAAACCATCTCTACACTGGTACATTAACTATCACTGCTCCTCTGTTTAAACCATCTCTACACTGGCACATTAACTATCACTGCTCCTCTGAACCATCTCTACACTGGTACATTAACTATCACTGCTCCTCTGTTTAAACCATCTCTACACTGGTACATTAACTATCACTGCTCCTCTGTTTAAACCATCTCTACACTGGTACATTAACTATCACTGCTCCTCTGTTTAAACCATCTCTACACTGGTACATTAACTATCACTGCTCCTCTGTTTAAACCATCACTACACTGGTACATTAACTATCACTGTCCTCTGTTTAAACCATCACTACACTGGTACATTAACTATCACTGCTCCTCTGTTTAAACCATCACTACACTGGTACATTAACTATCACTGCTCCTCTGTTTAAACCATCTCTACACTGGTACATTAACTATCACTGCTCCTCTGTTTAAACCATCACTACACTGGTACATTAACTATCACTGCTCCTCTGAACCATCTCTACACTGGTACATTAACTATCACTGCTCCTCTGTTTAAACCATCTCTACACTGGTACATTAACTATCACTGCTCCTCTGTTTAAACCATCTCTACACTGGTACATTAACTATCACTGCTCCTCTGAACCATCTCTACACTGGCACATTAACTATCACTGCTCCTCTGTTTAAACCATCTCTACACTGGTACATTAACTATCACTGCTCCTCTGAACCATCTCTACACTGGTACATTAACTATCACTGCTCCTCTGTTTAAACCATCTCTACACTGGTACATTAACTATCACTGCTCCTCTGAACCATCTCTACACTGGTACATTAACTATCACTGCTCCTCTGAACCATCTCTACACTGGCACATTAACTATCACTGCTCCTCTGTTTAAACCATCTCTACACTGGTACATTAACTATCACTGCTCCTCTGTTTAAACCATCTCTACACTGGTACATTAACTATCACTGCTCCTCTGTTTAAACCATCTCTACACTGGTACATTAACTATCACTGCTCCTCTGAACCATCTCTACACTGGTACATTAACTATCACTGCTCCTCTGTTTAAACCATCTCTACACTGGTACATTAACTATCACTGCTCCTCTGAACCATCACTACACTGGCACATTAACTATCACTGCTCCTCTGAACCATCACTACACTGGTACATTAACTATCACTGCTCCTCTGAACCATCTCTACACTGGTACATTAACTATCACTGCTCCTCTGAACCATCACTACACTGGTACATTAACTATCACTGCTCCTCTGAACCATCTCTACACTGGTACATTAACTATCACTGCTCCTCTGAACCATCTCTACACTGGTACATTAACTATCACTACACTGGCACATTAACTATCACTGCTCCTCTGAACCATCACTACACTGGTACATTAACTATCACTGCTCCTCTGAACCATCTCTACACTGGTACATTAACTATCACTGCTCCTCTGAACCATCTCTACACTGGTACATTAACTATCACTGCTCCTCTGTTTAAACCATCACTACACTGGTACATTAACTATCACTACACTGGCACATTAACTATCACTGCTCCTCTGAACCATCACTACACTGGTACATTAACTATCACTGCTCCTCTGAACCATCACTACACTGGCA
>NW_028171518.1:22500-93000 GCF_963971535.1 Notolepis coatsorum
TTCAGCCACTAGATGTTAAAGCTGCTATATATAACATTCAGCCACTAGATGTTAAAGGTGCTATAGATAACATTCATCCACTAGATGTTAAAGGTGCTATAGATAACATTCAGCCACTAGATGTTAAAGGTGCTATAGATAACATTCAGCCACTAGATGTTAAAGCTGCTATATATAACATTCAGCCACTAGATGTTAAAGGTGCTATAGATAACATTCAGCCACTAGATGTTAAAGGTGCTATAGATAACATTCATCCACTAGATGTTAAAGCTGCTATATATAACATTCAGCCACTAGATGTTAAAGGTGCTATAGATAACATTCAGCCACTAGATGTTAAAGGTGCTATAGATAACATTCAGCCACTAGATGTTAAAGGTGCTATAGATAACATTCAGCCACTAGATGTTAAAGGTGCTATATAGATAACATTCAGCCACTAGATGTTAAAGGTGCTATAGATAACATTCAGCCACTAGATGTTAAAGGTGCTATATATAACATTCAGCCACTAGATGTTAAAGGTGCTATATATATAACATTCAGCCACTAGATATTAAAGGTGCTATAGATAACATTCAGCCACTAGATATTAAAGGTGCTATAGATAACATTCAGCCACTAGATGTTAAAGGTGCTATATAGATAACATTCAGCCACTAGATATTAAAGGTGCTATATAGATAACATTCAGCCACTAGATGTTAAAGGTGCTATAGATAACATTCAGCCACTAGATGTTAAAGGTGCTATATATAACATTCAGCCACTAGATATTAAAGGTGCTATAGATAACATTCAGCCACTAGATGTTAAAGGTGCTATAGATAACATTCAGCCACTAGATGTTAAAGGTGCTATATAGATAACATTCAGCCACTAGATATTAAAGGTGCTATATAGATAACATTCAGCCACTACATATTAAAGGTGCTATATAGATAACATTCAGCCACTAGATGTTAAAGGTGCTATAGATAACATTCAGCCACTAGATGTTAAAGGTGCTATAGATAACATTCAGCCACTAGATGTTAAAGGTGCTATAGATAACATTCAGCCACTAGATGTTAAAGGTGCTATAGATAACATTCAGCCACTTGATGTTAAAGGTGCTATATAGACAACATTCAGACACTAGATGTTAAAGGTGCTAATGTGCGATCGCAAGAAAGGATGATACGGGAGACGGTAGTCGAGTCTTTCCTTTACTTCCCAACATAAATTACATACATCAAAACAGAGTGCAGAGGCGTTTAACGTTACTACTTCAAAGTGACAGCAGCCAGCTGACAGCTGACAGGTGACCTAATATACGTCACCAAATACCCACACCGTTCCCAGAATCCCCAGGCTTAAAGGAGCATTCCTCTGCTCCTCAAGTCCAGTGAATGTCTGCACCAATTGTGCGTGATAAGTGTCACCACACAGGCCCCCCCAGAATTCACAATAACCCCCCAAAAGATCATCCACAGTCAACGAGGCGGGGGGCGGATCAGGCGCCCAAAATGAGTCCGTATCACCCGTGCAGGGGTAGAGGTGGGGATTGGGGCGTGTGGGGGGGATTCAGGAGATATGAGGTGACTAGAGGGAAAAGCAGTTGGCAGGGGCCGGGCAGGGGGTCGTCCACGCCGCGGGGGCCGGGCCAGTTCAACTGGCCTGTCTAGGTCCAAATGGGCAGGCTTGAGCCGGTCGACCGATACCCGCTCTGACCTTCCTCCAATGTCCACCATGAAGTTCTTAGGCCCCGCCTCCAGGACGCGAAAAGGGCCGTCGTAAGGGGGCTGCAGAGGAGTACGGTGGCTGTCATGGCGAATGAAAACATACCTGGCTGACTGCAGATCCCTAGGCATGTAGGACTGCGGGAGGCAGTGCTGGGAAGTTGGGACTGGGGTGAAAGCACCGGCGCCATCCCTGAGCACAGTCCGAGATGAGGTGACCGACCAGGGAGCCTCGGCATCCGGGAGGAACTCCCCAGGGACTCGCAGCGGCTGTCCGTACACCAGCTCAGCAGCCGAGGCCTGCAGGTCTTCTTTGGGGGCGGAGCGCAGGCCAAGCATGACCCAGGGAAGCCGGTCGACCCAGTTGCAGTCCGTAAGGCTGGCCCGCAGAGCAGCCTTCATAGAGCGGTGAAACCGTTCACACAAGCCGTTGCCCTGTGGGTTGTAGGCTGTGGTGCGGTGGAGCTTCACTCCCAGGCCCTCGGCGACTGCAGTCCAGAGCCCGGACGTAAACTGTGGGCCCCGGTCGGATGTGAGATCAGATGGTGTGCCAAAACGGGCTACCCAGGACCCAATGAACGCCCGGGCCACCTCGGCGGATGTGGTCGATGCCAGCGGGACCACCTCCGGCCACCTAGTGGTTCTGTCCACCATGGTGAGGAGGTGAGTGAACCCGTGGGAGGGGGGCAGGGGACCCACGAGGTCCACATTGACATGGTCAAAGCGCCTCTCCGGCACGAGAAACGGTGCCAAGGGGGCTTTGGTGTGACGGTGTATCTTTGCACGCTGGCACGCCACGCAGGAGCCGGCCCAGGCTGCGATGTCCTTCCTGAGGCCATACCAGACTAATTTAGCACTGACCAGCTTAGTTGACGCCTTCACCCCCGGGTGCGACAGGCCATGGATGGCTTCGAATACCTGCCGCCGCCAGCCAGCGGGAACCATCGGACGGGGCTGACCGGTGGAGACGTCGCAGAGGAGCGTGGTGTTGGCAATACCAACCTGCACATCCTCTAACCTTAGCCCAGTGTCGGCTGTTCGGTAGGCCTGCATGTCCTTGTCAGTGGCCTGGTCGGCAGCCATGGCAGCGTAGTCCAGTCCCAAGTGGACGGCCCCCACCACCGTCCGGGAGAGGCAGTCAGCGACGTAGTTGTCTTTACCTGCGACATGCCGTAAGTCTGTGGTAAACTCGGAGATGGCGGAGAGTTGGCGCTGCTGGCGCCCTGACCACGGCTCGGTGGCCTTGGCCATGGCGAAGGTGAGTGGCTTGTGATCCACAAAGGCAGTAAACCGTCGGCCCTCCAGCAGGAATCTGAAGTGCCTGATGGCCAGGAAGAGGCCTAGGAGCTCCCGGTCAAAGGTGCTGTACTTTCTTTCATTGTCCCGCAGCTGGCGACTGAAGAAAGCAAGCGGTTGCCAGCCCCCCCCCACCCACTGTTCGTACACTGCCCCCACTGCGTAGTCTGAGGCGTCAGTTGTGAGGGCGATAGGGGCGGTAGGAAATGGGTGTGCCAGTAATGCGGCATTGGCCAGTGCAGTTTTAGCGCCCAAAAAAGCGTCGTCGGTACACGGGGACCAGTCCACCTCGGCCTTGGGGTCCTTACCACGCAGGGCCTCATACAAGGGGCGCATGAGGTGAGCAGCACAGGGAATGAACCTGTTGTAGAAGTTCACCATGCCTAGGAACTCCTGCAGGGACTTCACGGTGCGGGGGCGTGGAAAGCTGGCAACGGCGTCCACCCTGGCAGGGAGCGGAACGGCTCCCTCTGCTGAGACCCTGTGCCCGAGGAAATCTATAGACGACCGGCCGAACTGGCACTTGGCGGGGTTAACAATGAGCCCATGTGCACTGAGCCGCTCAAACAACTGCCTGAGATGTGTCAGGTGCTCCTCTGCAGACGTGCTGGCTACGAGAATGTCGTCCAAGTATACGAACATGAATGCCATATCCCGCAGCACCGAGTCCATCAGTCGCTGGAAAGTCTGTGCCGCCCCCTTGAGGCCAAAGGGCATCCGCAGAAACTCGAACAGGCCAAAAGGAGTGATGACCGCCGTCTTGGGAACGTCCCGTGGGTGAACTGGTACCTGGTGGTATCCCCGCACCAAGTCCACCTTGGAAAAGATGGTGGTCCCCGCCAGGTGGGCGGAGAAGTCCTGTATATGCGGGACGGGGTACCGGTCCGGGGTCGTGGCGTTGTTTAGGCGTCGGAAATCGCCACAGGGACGCCACCCACCATCAGCCTTAGTGACCATATGCAGGGGGGAGGCCCACGGACTGTCAGAACGGCGCACAATTCCAAGGCGTTCCATGGTTGCAAATTCCTCCCTGGCAATGGAGAGCTTAGCTGGGTCAAGGCGCCGAGCACGTGCATAGACCGGGGGACCGACAGTGGCTATATAGTGCTCCACGCCATGCTTAGCGACTGCTGAGGAAAATGTAGGCGTGGTGAGGATAGGGAACTCCGCTAGGAGGCGCTGATATACATCCCCAGCAGCAAGCATGTTGGACAGACCTAGTGTCCCTGGCCCTCCCAGCGTGCACGGGTAGGTAGCGAAGGAGACAGCATCGATTAGGCGACAGTTTGTAATGTCCACTAGCAGCCTGAACGCACACAGGAAGTCCGCGCCGAGGAGAGGAACTGACACAGCGGCCATGACAAACTCCCACCCGAAACGGCGCCCGCCAAAACACACCTCTACATACCTGGTTCCGTAGGTACGTATAGGCGTGCCATTAGCAGCGTCCATGGGGGGACCGTGGCCCCCAGCCATAGTGTCCACAGCTGTAGCAGGCAGGATGCTTCGTTGCGCGCCCGAGTCGACTAGTAGTCGCCGGCCAAATAAGGTGTCCTTAATAAATAGCAGCCTGCTGCCTCCGCCAACGCTCATGGCTGTTAATGAGCATTGGCCCTGGCGTTTCCCTGGTCACTGTAATTGCACGGTGGGCGACACTGTTTGGCCCTGGCGCCAAACCGGTTATGGAAATAACACCATCCACTGTTACCCTGGCGACGGGCAGTCACTGCTGCAGCGGCGTCCGCAGCGTCCACTAGGTGGGTAGGTGGGTGGTAGGCTGGAAGCAGCGCATGCACAAACTGCTGTCGGTTGGCGAGATAAATCCTGTCCGCTTCGGCAGCCAGCGCGCGGTAGTCCTTGGTGAAGGAGACGGGAGAGCTGGCCAGGGCGGTGCGCACAGGCGCTGGGAGCTGACGCATGAAAACATGTTTAAATAAAAAAGAGGGATCTGCCGAGCCCAAAACGGACAGCATCCTGTCCATCAGTTCGGACGGCTTGCCGTCGCCGAGGCCGTTAAGTGACAATAGACGATCCGCCTTTTCAATCTCCGACAGTTCAAATAATTGCAAAAGGAATGCCTTGATAGCGTCATATTTGCCGGCAGCTGGCGGGGCTTCCAGCAGCCCCATAGCGCGGGCCGTCGTCTGGGCATCCAATGCTGCTACCACATGATAATATTTCGTAACATCCTGTGTTATTCCTCTCAACTCGAACTGAGCTTCAATGTGTTGAAACCAGGGTCGAGGGCTGTGATGCCAGAAGTCGGGTAACTTGATTGCAGCGGCGTAGATAATGTTCACTTCTCCGTCCGTCATGATGTAATATTCCTCACGTACTTCGGGTCACCAATGTGGGATCGCAAGAAAGGATGATACGGGAGACGGTAGTCGAGTCTTTCCTTTACTTCCCAACATAAATTACATACATCAAAACAGAGTGCAGAGGCGTTTAACGTTACTACTTCAAAGTGACAGCAGCCAGCTGACAGCTGACAGGTGACCTAATATACGTCACCAAATACCCACACCGTTCCCAGAATCCCCAGGCTTAAAGGAGCATTCCTCTGCTCCTCAAGTCCAGTGAATGTCTGCACCAATTGTGCGTGATAAGTGTCACCACACTATATATAACATTCATCCACTAGATATTAAAGGTGCTATAGATAACATTCAGCCACTAGATGTTAAAGGTGCTATAGATAACATTCAGCCACTAGATGTTAAAGGTGCTATAGATAACATTCAGCCACTAGATGTTAAAGGTGCTATAGGTAACATTCAGCCACTAGATGTTAAAGCTGCTATAGGTAACATTCAGCCACTAGATGTTAAAGGTGCTATATAGATAACATTCAGCCACTAGATGTTAAAGGTGCTATAGATAACATTCAGCCACTAGATGTTAAAGGTGCTATAGATAACATTCAGCCACTAGATATTAAAGGTGCTATAGATAACATTCAGCCACTAGATATTAAAGGTGCTATATAGATAACATTCAGCCACTAGACCAGGGGTCAGGAACCTTTTTGACTGGGAGAGCCATAAAAGCCAAATATTTCTAAATATATTTCATTGAGAGCCATATAGTATTTTTAACGTATAATAAATTAAATATGTCTTACTTTTAATGCGACTTCTGGTGCTGCATGGTTTTGCTGATGGCCTTGTAATCTGGTTCATACGTGGTGAGGTTGAGCTTCATGCAGGCGTTGAGGCTTCCATCAGTTAAACGTGAGCGTAGGTTGGTCTTAATGTTCCTCATATGACAGAATGACTGCCCACATGCATATGTAGAGCCAAACATGGTCAATACGGCAATACTCACGCTGCATTGTGTGGTATGTCACAGGAAGCTCGTTCCAAGTTTTAAGAATCAGCTGGTCTTCAGGTTGAAGATTTTTAATTTCTGTCCACTTGTGTTCCCTCGCCAGCTCTGCTCGCTATATCTTCAGCTACAGATACTATTAGCTGTATCTTCAAAACTAATTTCTGTTTACTTTAAAATGACACAGTATTATTAAGAAATATCACAAGTATTGGGCGGCTACGTGGCGTAGTGGGCAAGGCGCTCGCCACGAATACTGGAGACGCTGGGCTCGCCTGTTCGAGCCCAGCGCTCCACATTTGCTTTCAGTTTAGCTGGTCGTCCGTACTAATACACATTGGCCGTATTAGGGGGTGGGAAACTGATGGGTGGGGATCGGGCGTTGTGGACAGCGACTCCTACAGGTCGGTTGGTGCGCCTGCGCAGTAGAATCAGGAAGTGTCGGGGGCAGCGTGAGCCTCCCACGCGTTACTCCTCGCCACTGAGAGATCGAGCTGCGCAGGTGAAAAGATGCGACTGCTGTTACCTCAAGTACCGGATGGGACTTGTGCTATGTATGACTTAGTCCACATTGCAGCCGGCTTGTGGGAGGCAAGAAACAGCGTTCGTGACAGGGGAGGGTTGAATTGGGATGGGAGAAAATATAGAAAAATGGGAGAAAAAGTGGATAAAAAAATATATATATATATCACAAGTATTAAAAAAAAGATTTTTTTTTCTTCTTTTACTCAAAAATTTCTGGGAGCCATATGCTGTCACCAGAAGAGCCATATATGGCTCGCGAGCCATAGGTTCCCAACCCCTGCACTAGATGTTAAAGGTGCTATATATAACATTCAGCCACTAGATGTTAAAGCTGCTATATATAACATTCAGCCACTAGATGTTAAAGCTGCTATATATAACATTCAGCCACTAGATGTTAAAGCTGCTATATATAACATTCAGCCACTAGATGTTAAAGCTGCTATAGATAACATTCAGCCACTAGATGTTAAAGCTGCTATATATAACATTCAGCCACTAGATGTTAAAGGTGCTATAGATAACATTCAGCCACTAGATATTAAAGGTGCTGTAGATAACATTCAGCCACTAGATGTTAAAGGTGCTGTAGATAACATTCAGCCACTAGATGTTAAAGGTGCTATAGATAACATTCAGACACTAGATGTTAAAGGTGCTATAGATAACATTCAGCCACTAGATGTTAAAGGTGCTATAGATAACATTCAGCCACTAGATGTTAAAGGTGCTATAGATAACATTCAGACACTAGATGTTAAAGGTGCTATAGATAACATTCAGCCACTAGATGTTAAAGGTGCTATAGATAACATTCAGCCACTAGATGTTAAAGGTGCTATAGATAACATTCAGCCACTAGATATTAAAGGTGCTATAGATAACATTCAGCCACTAGATATTAAAGGTGCTATATATAACATTCAGCCACTAGATGTTAAAGGTGCTATATATAACATTCAGCCACTAGATGTTAAAGGTGCTATAGATAACATTCAGCCACTAGATGTTAAAGGTGCTATAGATAACATTCAGCCACTAGATGTTAAAGGTGCTATATATAACATTCAGCCACTAGATGTTAAAGCTGCTATATATAACATTCAGCCACTAGATGTTAAAGGTGCTATAGATAACATTCATCCACTAGATGTTAAAGGTGCTATATATAACATTCAGCCACTAGATGTTAAAGCTGCTATATATAACATTCAGCCACTAGATATTAAAGGTGCTATAGATAACATTCAGCCACTAGATATTAAAGGTGCTATATATAACATTCAGCCACTAGATGTTAAAGGTGCTATAGATAACATTCAGCCACTAGATGTTAAAGGTGCTGTAGATAACATTCAGCCACTAGATGTTAAAGGTGCTATAGATAACATTCAGCCACTAGATGTTAAAGGTGCTATATAGATAACATTCAGCCACTAGATGTTAAATGTGCTATAGATAACATTCAGCCACTAGATGTTAAAGGTGCTATAGATAACATTCAGCCACTAGATGTTAAAGGTGCTATATAGATAACATTCAGCCACTAGATGTTAAAGGTGCTATAGATAACATTCAGCCACTAGATGGTGCTATAGATAACATTCAGCCACTAGATATTAAAGGTGCTATAGATAACATTCAGCCACTAGATGTTAAAGGTGCTATAGATAACATTCAGCCACTAGATGTTAAAGGTGCTATAGATAACATTCAGCCACTAGATGTTAAAGGTGCTATAGATAACATTCAGCCACTAGATGTTAAAGGTGCTATAGATAACATTCAGCCACTAGATGTTAAAGGTGCTATATATAACATTCAGCCACTAGATGTTAAAGCTGCTATATATAACATTCAGCCACTAGATATTAAAGGTGCTATAGATAACATTCAGCCACTAGATATTAAAGGTGCTATATAGAACATTCAGCCACTAGATGTTAAAGGTGCTATAGATAACATTCAGCCACTAGATGTTAAAGGTGCTGTAGATAACATTCAGCCACTAGATGTTAAAGGTGCTATAGATAACATTCAGCCACTAGATGTTAAAGGTGCTATATAGATAACATTCAGCCACTAGATGTTAAAGGTGCTATAGATAACATTCAGCCACTAGATGTTAAAGGTGCTATAGATAACATTCAGCCACTAGATGTTAAAGGTGCTATATAGATAACATTCAGCCACTAGATGTTAAAGGTGCTATAGTTAACATTCAGCCACTAGATGGTGCTATAGATAACATTCAGCCACTAGATATTAAAGGTGCTATAGATAACATTCAGCCACTAGATGTTAAAGGTGCTATAGATAACATTCAGCCACTAGATGTTAAAGGTGCTATAGATAACATTCAGCCACTATATGTTAAAGGTGCTATAGATAACATTCAGCCACTAGATGTTAAAGGTGCTATAGATAACATTCAGCCACTAGATGTTAAAGGTGCTATAGATAACATTCAGCCACTAGATGTTAAAGGTGCTATAGATAACATTCAGCCACTAGATATTAAAGGTGCTGTAGATAACATTCAGCCACTAGATGTTAAAGGTGCTGTAGATAACATTCAGCCACTAGATGTTAAAGGTGCTATAGATAACATTCAGCCACTAGATATTAAAGGTGCTATATAGATAACATTCAGACACTAGATGTTAAAGGTGCTATATATAACATTCAGCCACTAGATGTTAAAGGTGCTATAGATAACATTCAGCCACTAGATGTTAAAGCTGCTATATATAACATTCAGCCACTAGATGTTAAAGGTGCTATAGATAACATTCAGCCACTAGATGTTAAAGGTGCTATAGATAACATTCAGCCACTAGATGTTAAAGGTGCTATATAGATAACATTCAGCCACTAGATGTTAAAGGTGCTATAGATAACATTCAGCCACTAGATGTTAAAGGTGCTATAGATAACATTCAGCCACTAGATGTTAAAGGTGCTATAGATAACATTCAGACACTAGATGTTAAAGGTGCTATAGATAACATTCAGCCACTAGATGTTAAAGGTGCTATAGATAACATTCAGCCACTAGATATTAAAGGTGCTGTAGATAACATTCAGCCACTAGATGTTAAAGGTGCTATAGATAACATTCAGCCACTAGATGTTAAAGGTGCTATAGATAACATTCAGACACTAGATGTTAAAGGTGCTATAGATAACATTCAGCCACTAGATGTTAAAGGTGCTATAGATAACATTCAGCCACTAGATATTAAAGGTGCTGTAGATAACATTCAGCCACTAGATGTTAAAGGTGCTGTAGATAACATTCAGCCACTAGATGTTAAAGGTGCTATAGATAACATTCAGCCACTAGATGTTAAAGGTGCTATAGATAACATTCAGCCACTAGATGTTAAAGGTGCTATATAGATAACATTCAGCCACTAGATGTTAAAGGTGCTATAGATAACATTCAGCCACTAGATGTTAAAGCTGCTATATATAACATTCAGCCACTAGATGTTAAAGGTGCTATAGATAACATTCAGCCACTAGATGTTAAAGGTGCTATAGATAACATTCAGCCACTAGATGTTAAAGGTGCTATATAGATAACATTCAGCCACTAGATGTTAAAGGTGCTATAGATAACATTCAGCCACTAGATGTTAAAGGTGCTATAGATAACATTCAGCCACTAGATGTTAAAGGTGCTATAGATAACATTCAGACACTAGATGTTAAAGGTGCTATAGATAACATTCAGCCACTAGATGTTAAAGGTGCTATAGATAACAGTCAGCCACTAGATATTAAAGGTGCTATAGATAACAGTCAGCCACTAGATATTAAAGGTGCTATATATAACATTCAGCCACTAGATGTTAAAGGTGCTATAGACAACATTCAGCCACTAGATGTTAAAGGTGCTATAGATAACATTCAGCCACTAGATGTTAAAGGTGCTATAGATAACATTCAGGCACTAGATGTTAAAGGTGCTATATATAACATTCAGCCACTAGATGTTAAAGGTGCTATAGATAACATTCAGCCACTAGATGGTGCTATAGATAACATTCAGCCACTAGATATTAAAGGTGCTATAGATAACATTCAGCCACTAGATGTTAAAGGTGCTATATATAACATTCAGCCACTAGATGTTAAAGGTGCTATATATAACATTCAGCCACTAGATGTTAAAGGTGCTATAGATAACATTCAGCCACTAGATGTTAAAGGTGCTATAGATAACATTCAGCCACTAGATGTTAAAGGTGCTATAGATAACATTCAGCCACTAGATGTTAAAGGTGCTATATATAACATTCAGCCACTAGATGTTAAAGGTGCTATAGACAACATTCAGCCACTAGATGTTAAAGGTGCTATAGATAACATTCAGCCACTAGATGTTAAAGGTGCTGTAGATAACATTCAGCCACTAGATGTTAAAGGTGCTATAGATAACATTCAGCCACTAGATGTTAAAGGTGCTATATATAACATTCAGCCACTAGATATTAAAGGTGCTATATATAACATTCAGCCACTAGATGTTAAAGGTGCTATAGATAACATTCATCCACTAGATGTTAAAGGTGCTATATATAACATTCAGCCACTAGATGTTAAAGCTGCTATATATAACATTCAGCCACTAGATATTAAAGGTGCTATAGATAACATTCAGCCACTAGATATTAAAGGTGTTATATATAACATTCAGCCACTAGATGTTAAAGGTGCTATAGATAACATTCAGCCACTAGATGTTAAAGGTGCTGTAGATAACATCCAGCCACTAGATGTTAAAGGTGCTATAGATAACATTCAGCCACTAGATGTTAAAGGTGCTATATAGATAACATTCAGCCACTAGATGTTAAAGGTGCTATAGATAACATTCAGCCACTAGATGTTAAAGGTGCTATAGATAACATTCAGCCACTAGATGTTAAAGGTGCTATATAGATAACATTCAGCCACTAGATGTTAAAGGTGCTATAGATAACATTCAGCCACTAGATGGTGCTATAGATAACATTCAGCCACTAGATATTAAAGGTGCTATAGATAACATTCAGCCACTAGATGTTAAAGGTGCTATAGATAACATTCAGCCACTAGATGTTAAAGGTGCTATAGATAACATTCAGCCACTAGATGTTAAAGCTGCTATATATAACATTCAGCCACTAGATATTAAAGGTGCTATAGATAACATTCAGCCACTAGATATTAAAGGTGCTATATATAACATTCAGCCACTAGATGTTAAAGGTGCTATAGATAACATTCAGCCACTAGATGTTAAAGGTGCTGTAGATAACATTCAGCCACTAGATGTTAAAGGTGCTATAGATAACATTCAGCCACTAGATGTTAAAGGTGCTATATAGATAACATTCAGCCACTAGATGTTAAAGGTGCTATAGATAACATTCAGCCACTAGATGTTAAAGGTGCTATAGATAACATTCAGCCACTAGATGTTAAAGGTGCTATATAGATAACATTCAGCCACTAGATGTTAAAGGTGCTATAGATAACATTCAGCCACTAGATGGTGCTATAGATAACATTCAGCCACTAGATATTAAAGGTGCTATAGATAACATTCAGCCACTAGATGTTAAAGGTGCTATAGATAACATTCAGCCACTAGATGTTAAAGGTGCTATAGATAACATTCAGCCACTAGATGTTAAAGCTGCTATATATAACATTCAGCCACTAGATGTTAAAGGTGCTATAGATAACATTCAGCCACTAGATGTTAAAGGTGCTATAGATAACATTCAGCCACTAGATGTTAAAGGTGCTATATAGATAACATTCAGCCACTAGATGTTAAAGGTGCTATAGATAACATTCATCCACTAGATGTTAAAGGTGCTATAGATAACATTCAGCCACTAGATGTTAAAGGTGCTATAGATAACATTCAGACACTAGATGTTAAAGGTGCTATAGATAACATTCAGCCACTAGATGTTAAAGGTGCTATAGATAACATTCAGCCACTAGATATTAAAGGTGCTATAGATAACATTCAGCCACTAGATATTAAAGTTGCTATATATAACATTAAGCCACTAGATGTTAAAGGTGCTATAGACAACATTCAGCCACTAGATGTTAAAGGTGCTATAGATAACATTCAGCCACTAGATGTTAAAGGTGCTATAGATAACATTCAGGCACTAGATGTTAAAGGTGCTATATATAACATTCAGCCACTAGATGTTAAAGGTGCTATAGATAACATTCAGCCACTAGATGGTGCTATAGATAACATTCAGCCACTAGATATTAAAGGTGCTATAGATAACATTCAGCCACTAGATGTTAAAGGTGCTATATATAACATTCAGCCACTAGATGTTAAAGGTGCTATAGATAACATTCAGCCACTAGATGTTAAAGGTGCTATAGATAACATTCAGCCACTAGATGTTAAAGGTGCTATAGATAACATTCAGCCACTAGATGTTAAAGGTGCTATAGATAACATTCAGCCACTAGATGTTAAAGGTGCTATATAGATAACATTCAGCCACTAGATGTTAAAGGTGCTATATATAACATTCAGCCACTAGATGTTAAAGGTGCTATAGACAACATTCAGCCACTAGATGTTAAAGGTGCTATAGATAACATTCAGCCACTAGATGTTAAAGGTGCTGTAGATAACATTCAGCCACTAGATGTTAAAGGTGCTATAGATAACATTCAGCCACTAGATGTTAAAGGTGCTGTAGATAACATTCAGCCACTAGATATTAAAGGTGCTATATAGATAACATTCAGCCACTAGATGGTAAAGGTGCTATAGATAACATTCAGCCACTAGATATTAAAGGTGCTATATATAACATTCAGCCACTAGATGTTAAAGGTGCTATAGATAACATTCAGCCACTAGATGTTAAAGGTGCTATAGATAACATTCAGCCACTAGATGTTAAAGGTGCTACTGTATATAGATAACATTCAGCCACTAGATGTTAAAGGTGCTATAGATAACATTCAGCCACTAGATGTTAAAGGTGCTATATAGATAACATTCAGCCACTAGATGTTAAAGGTGCTATATATAACATTCAGCCACTAGATATTAAAGGTGCTATATATAACATTCAGCCACTAGATGTTAAAGGTGCTATATAGATAACATTCAGCCACTAGATGTTAAAGGTGCTATATATAACATTCAGCCACTAGATGTTAAAGGTGCTATATATAACATTCAGCCACTAGATATTAAATGTGCTATATATAACATTCAGCCACTAGATATTAAAGGTGCTATATAGATAACATTCAGCCACTAGATGTTAAAGGTGCTATAGATAACATTCAGCCACTAGATCAGGGGTCCCCAAACTTTGTCCTGTGAGGGCCACATAACTGTTCCCTTCTCTGGTGGGGGCCGGGGTCAGTTTGTAACAGAAAAGGTGTGACGATCGCAGGGGTGCCTAAACGTAAACATTTATTGTTTTCCAGAAAGCCACACATAACCAAATATTAATAACCCTTTCCGGGATCTTCACATAAAAAAAAAGTCAGGAAATAAATAATAACACTACACATTAACTGCCACGGATTTTCAGCATCTTATACCATTCTCTGCCAGCACTGTAAGTCTATGGAGATGTTCACCTTCTTTGCAGGGCTATAACTTTTTAAATTGTATTGCTAAATTGACATTACTATGGCCCATTCAACATCGATTATCTATCGTTTAGGATGTAGGAACGTTTTACTTTTTCATTCACACATTCATACAAAAATACCGTCTAGAATATAAACATGTTTTTATCGTTTTCTGCAGTAATTCCTAGAACGTGAGATATAGGCATAAATGCATATATACATTATCAAATGCCGTTTGTTGCCGATCGACGCTATATTAAAAATTTCAACTGTACATGGTCCTAAACGTTATGACTGATCATGCACGGGTGAACGGAGGGGGGGGGGGTCGTTTATAATTCCGTGATCGTCGTTAAATGATTTATGTAGTATGGGTGATATATAGATCGGAGCAGTTTGCATCGATAATAATAAACAAAAACGCTGAAAGTCACGGCAGCCTCCTCTTACCATTGGGCGATGATACTGGAGCAAACAGATCCCAGTTATTCGATGGGGATCGAGGCGATCCATTTCCGGTTTGTATAATACTAATACACGCCCAAATCATGTCGATTATTGAGTTATGGCAGCGATCCATATCCACGGTGTGTGGCTAGAGTCCTGCGATGATATGCGAGTGGCCGGACGGATTTGGGAGACGCACCGATATCCAACCGGCATTTCCGGTTTGGCAACTCGCCGATCATACACCAGGTGGCAGTATTGAAGCGTTGCAGAGTTGTGCCGAGTCCCACAGCATCAGACAAGGCTCCGTGAGTGAAATATGAATACCATGGCGAAAATATGAAATATGATCAAAATAACGTTGTACGCCGTGGATTGGCAAAATTCGCATGAACTTGAAATACGTTGTACAACGTGAATGGCGCACAAAGTGTTAATGAAATAAATAACACTATTTATGAAATAAATATACAGTACCTACAGGCCACATAGCTCTAGCTCTGTACTATTTAAAAGCACAGTGATTGATTGATTGATTGAATTGATTGATTGAAAACTTTATTAACAGATTGCAGAATGGGTACAATACAGTACAGCTCAATACACACAATTGTTAAGGGGATGCAGACCAGAGAAAGACTTTCGTTTTGTTTACATCAGGGTCCCCCATTTTCAATTCATCAGGACATATATGACACACACGACATACAGATAGACAGTACTGCTACATCTATACATTTATGACATACCAGATTTACAAATACAGTACTGTTTGTGATACAAAAAGAGTCTAAAAAGAGAGTATATACATTTGATATAGAAACTGTACATTGGAGGAGGTTGGGTAGGTGGGGTGGGGGGGGGACTGTACATTGGAGGTGGTTGGGTAGGTGGGGTGGGGTTGGGTAGACAGGGTGGGGGAAACTGTACAACTGTACAGGACACACTCAAAGGTTATCGCACCTCAGAGATGGCAGTGGACATGTATGACAGGACAAAGGCCCTATGTAAGGGCCTTGGGATTGAGGAACATACTACGAGCCAAAGGAGGAAGCAGAAAAGGATGGACTAGTATGTAGTTGAGTCATCTTGTGGCACAAGCTCAGACCTCAGCTCAGGAGATCAGCTGAGACAGAGACTGTTCTATCCAGTCCTCGACAGCATGCTGCAAGAGCTTGAGAGCAGGTTCTCATGAGTTGGAGAACAACTTATGAGAGGCATACAGGCATGTTATCCAGCCTCAGACCAGTTTCTCTCAGTGGAATTGCTGCAACCCCTCGCCACCCATTACAATATCCAACTACTGCCAGAGAAGATCACAGTTGCAAAGTGTTTCATGGCCAGGACAGGCAGAGATGCAATTCCTAGAACGTGAGATATAGGCATAAATGCATATATACATTATCAAATGCCGTTTGTTGCCGATCGACGCTATATAAAAAATTTCAACTGTACATGGTCCTAAACGTTATGACTGATCATGCACGGGTGAACGGAGGGGGGGGGGGGGGGGGGTCGTTTATAATTCCGTGATCGTCGTTAAATGATTTATGTAGTATGGGTGATATATAGATCGGAGCAGTTTGCATCGATAATAATAGACAAAAACGCTGAAAGTCACGGCAGCCTCCTCTTACCGTTGGGCGATGATACTGGAGCAAACAGATCCCAGTTATTCGATGGGGATCGAGGCGATCCATTTCCGGTTTGTATAAGTCCACTACTATCCAAAGTGTATTTTCCTTCCTGGATGATAACAATAATAATAATAATAATAATGCATTTGATTTATAATGCGCCTTTCAGGACACTAAAAAAAAATCCACAAATCGGTGAATGAAGAAATTATAGGATCAAATGAAAACTACTACTTACTAAAAATGGATGTTTAAAAGTACTAAAAACCAACAAAAAATATCAAACACTAACAAACATTCAGCACAGACAATGGGGATGCTGCCATCTAAATTGGGCCGGGCCAAATAAATAATACTTTTATTCTGCACATTTATAAAAGCTCTGTGGATGTATTATTAAAGAAATTATAATAAAAGAAGATAACTTTACATTTATCTATAGCACCTTTAAATTATAAATTCATTAATCAATAATTATTTGGGGGGAAAAGCAATACTTTTATTCTGCACCTTTCAAAAAGCCCAGGTTCAGTTATTTTTTACTCTACATAAAGATGTTATCTATAGCACCTTTAATTTCTTCCATATCACCCGTTCCTTTAGCACACGCGTTATACTCCCTTCTGAGACACAGACTTTGCTTTGGATACAATGAGTCACTGGATTACTATTATCCTCAACTCTCATCCAGAGCGGTTCCCTCCTGCTCTGGATTAGGACAGATTACAGGACCCTCCAGATTGGGATTACCGTAGTTGTTGTGAAGGATCAGATTAAACCGAATATATATATTTATTTATGGATATATATTGAATAGTATTTGTATATCGTTTGATATCCCTTGTATATTCCTTGTACATATACACGGAATATCCCTTTAGTCTACTATAGCCCATAATAGTTCATTCTCTTATTGGACAAGGAACTGGCGCCAGGAGACAAGCCCCTTGGAGCCAAGTTCAATGGTACCGACGAAACATGTCTCTACTAGCCCCGGCTCTGCGCAGGAATACGGCTACCGAAAAGAGAGTGGCACTATTTGTTCACCGTGCATATAAATATGGCGCAAGTAAATGTAGAAGTCCTCTTACCCCTTAGTCCTTTACCCTTCTACCCAACTAAGTAACAGAACGTGAAGCCTCACCCCACGATACCGCGTGCGGTGTAGTATGGCCTGTTTGGCCTTAGAATAGCATTGAGACCTCGTGCGAATTAATAGCTGAATTGTCAGAGTTTGGCACCGTATTTCTATTAAGTAATAATAGTCTATCGTGTATGGTGCATCGTGCGGTTAGAGTTCTAAAGTGAGCAGCATCCCCGTCGCTTCCTCGTGTTATCTAGAGTCTTAACCAGGTTGGGCAGACCACACGTGGTGCTTTCATCCGAGGAGTTCTAGGCGAGGACCGAGTGGACCTGTACATTGGATTACCTACCCGACGACTGCTGAGCCCTATGCGGCATGGAATATATATTTGCTTTGGTACTTTGATTTGTGGAGCGGATAATCGCCAACACCGGTGAGTGTTGGATTTACCCCGAGAGGAGTCAAGGTGAGACGGCGCTCAGACCAGACTGAGGTCGCCTCGCTTCTTCTTCACTGTGGAGCTACAGCTACAGCTACAGCCTACAAGAGAGCCAAGGTGTATTCATCTGTGGATCAAGATTCTACTGCACTGTCTTCTGTACCTGAAGTCTCCAGACGGGATACTGCCGACGGCTCTCCTACCCCCCCTACCGGCTTACAACCGGGAGGACCCCTACAGTATATCCAGCTATAATCATTAAGTGTGCCATCGTTATAATTCCCTAAGAGCCAGGTTGTATACTTGCTTCCTGCGTAACCAGAGATTGGACATTCAGTGTTGATTTGCCTACGAGTACTCATTTGCCTTACAAGTGCATTCAAATCATAAACGTAATAGTGAATGTTATATGTACCCTTTGCTATATATTAAATATTTGATTATTACCTTTGTGTGGACCCGATTTCATTGTGGGAAAGTGTTCATCATATTTAGATATCGTGTACTGTATGGCCAGTAGTTAAAGTACATAAAGCGGTAGTGGTTTAATGATACCATACTTATCAATACAGTCAGGGAATTGTACCCCTCAGTTACAGTAGTAATACATCTAGGCTCTTCCTCTTTATGGGGGGGGGGGGGGGGGGGGTGACATACTAAAGAAGCTACTCACCAAGGTAAAACAACCTGACATCACATTACTCCCCAGTGTGATCTCTCACAGTGTGCTTTTCTTTTATATTGTGATATTGATATATAATCCTATTCTATAATCCTATAGGACTCTCTGAGTCCTGCATTATTATATTGCACCTGATTGGATAAATAACACGCTGGTGCTCTAGTGCGACATCTAGTGGCTGAACGTTATCTATAGCACCTTTAACATCTAGTGGCTGAATGTTATTTATAGCACCTTTAACATCTAGTGGATGAATGTTATCTATAGCACATTTAACATCTAGTGGCTGAATGTTATCTATAGCACATTTAACATCTAGTGGCTGAATGTTATCTATAGCACCATCTAGTGGCTGAATGTTATCTATAGCACCTTTAACATCTAGTGGCTGAATGTTACCTATAGCACCTTTAACATCTAGTGGTTGAATGTTATCTATAGCACCTTTAACATCTAGTGGCTGAATGTTATCTATAGCACCTTTAACATCTAGTGGCTGAATGTTATCTATAGCACATTTAACATCTAGTGGCTGAATGTTATCTATAGCACCATCTAGTGGCTGAATGTTATCTATAGCACCTTTAACAGCTAGTGGCTGAATGTTATCTATAGCACCTTTAACATCTAGTGGCTGAATGTTATCTATAGCACCTTTAACATCTAGTGGCTGAATGTTATCTATAGCACCATCTAGTGGCTGAATGTTATCTATAGCACCTTTAACAGCTAGTGGCTGAATGTTATCTATAGCACCTTTAACATCTAGTGGATGAATGTTATCTATAGCACCTTTAACATCTAGTGGCTGAATGTTATCTATAGCACCTTTAACATCTAGTGGCTGAATGTTATCTATAGCACCTTTAACATCTAGTGGCTGTATGTTATCTATAGCACCTTTAACATCTAGTGGCTGAATGTTATCTATATAGCACCTTTAACATCTAGTGGCTGAATGTTATCTATATAGCACCTTTAACATCTAGTGGCTGAATGTTGTCTATAGCACCTTTAACATCTAGTGGCTGAATGTTATCTATATAGCACCTTTAACATCTAGTGGCTGAATGTTATCTATAGCACCTTTAACATCTAGTGGCTGAATGTTATCTATAGCACCTTTAACATCTAGTGGCTGAATGTTATCTATAGCACCTTTAACATCTAGTGGCTGAATGTTATCTATAGCACCTTTAACATCTAGTGCTTTGCTATCGCTTTGCTGTCGCAGCCCCTGAACTGTGGAACAGCATCCCCACCTCCATTAGGCTCCTCGCCCCTCGATAGATGCCTTCAAATCGAGGCTCAAAACCCACTTCTACCTACTAGCCTTTCCCGTTCACTGACTCATGCCCTGTTTTCCTATGTGTTTGCCTGTGTGCCCTCCCATACAACGGAGTGTGATTGTTGTCTATATGTATCTTGTGTATCTACCCTCTGTACAGCACTTTGGTTGACACGCGTCATGTGAAATGTGCTATATAATGGCTATATTATATAGTGGCTGAATGTTATCTAGATTTTTTTCATGGCCCCCATTTCAACACCTTTCTCATAGCACTGACATAACACAGAGTGGGGGGGAGAGAGTGGGGGGATGCTGGAGGTCAGGGGAGAGTGGGGGGTGGGGGCAGGGGAAAGAGGGGGGAGACAGGGGGGGCTACTTCAAGACAGACCTTTCACACAGCTGGGCTTGTTGACGCTGGATTTGGACCCCAGACCCAACTGGCCCCAGTTATTGCTCCCGAACATGAAGAGCTTCCCGTTTTCTGTGGGAAAGAAAATACAGCTTAATGTTCCTATTGACTTCCAGTGTGGAAGCAGCACCTTAATGTTCCTATTGACTTCCAGTGTGGAAGCAGCACCTTAATGTTCCTATTGACTTCCAGTGTGGAAGCAGCACCTTAATGTTCCTATCGACTTCCAGTGTGGAAGCAGCACCTTAATGTTCCTATCGACTTCCAGTGTGGAAGCAGCACCTTAATGTTCCTATTGACTTCCAGTGTGGAAGCAGCACCTTAATGTTCCTATTGACTTCCAGTGTGGAAGCAGCACCTTAATTTTCCTATTGACTTCCAGTGTGGAAGCAGCACCTTAATGTTCCTATTGACTTCCAGTGTGGAAGCAGCACCTTAATGTTCCTATTGACTTCCAGTGTGGAAGCAGCACCTTAATGTTCCTATTGACTTCCAGTGTGGAAGCAGCACCTTAATGTTCCTATTGACTTCCAGTGTGGAAGCAGCACCTTAATGTTCCTATTGACTTCCAGTGTGGAAGCAGCACCTTAATGTTCCTATTGACTTCCAGTGTGGAAGCAGCACCTTAATGTTCCTATTGACTTCCACTGTGGAAGCAGCACCTTAATGTTCCTATTGACTTCCAGTGTGGAAGCAGCACCTTAATGTTCCTATTGACTTCCAGTGTGGAAGCAGCACCTTAATGTTCCTATTGACTTCCAGTGTGGAAGCAGCACCTTAATGTTCCTATTGACTTCCAGTGTGGAAGCAGCACCTTAATGTTCCTATTGACTTCCACTGTGGAAGCCCTGGATGTAGGCCACAGTAACGTTTTAGGCCCAATCATCATCATCATCATCATCATCATCATCACCATCATCATCATCATCATCACCATCATCATCATCATCATCACCATCATCATCATCATCATCATCATCATCATCATCACCATCATCATCATCATCATCACCATCATCATCATCACCATCATCATCATCACCATCATCATCATCATCATCATCACCATCATCATCAGCACCATCATCATCATCAACCTTTATTTATTCTCCAGATTACAATCGAGGTCAGAGGTCACCCTCATTTTCAATGTCGTCGAGACTTTACAGACATTTCAATGCACACATTTCTACAATATAACAATAATAAATATTAATAATCTATATAGTTCAAGTCAAGTGTCCCTTTGTTGATCCCCTTGGGGAAATTCAAGTGTCATAGCAGCGTGGGGGAGGGGGAGGTAAAAGGGAGGGGAGGTGATTGATTGATTGATTGAAAACTTTATTAACAGATTGCAGAATGTGTACAGTACAGTACAGCTCAATACATACAATTGTTAAGGGGATGCAGACCAGAGAAAGACTTTCGTCTTGTTTACATCAGGGTCCCCCATTTTCAATTCATCATAACATTTATGACACACATGACATACAGATAGACAGTACTGCTACATCTATACATTTTATGACATACCAGATTTACAAATACAGTACTGTTTGTGATACGAAAAGAGTCCAGAAAAGAGAGTATATACATTTGACGTAGAAACTGTACATTGGAGGAGGTTGGGTAGGTGGGGGGGGGGGGGGGGGGGGGGGGGGGACGTGTTTAGTCCCTTGTTTGAGCCGAATCTGGGTTTAACATGATTTGTGGAGCTCCCTCTGGTGTTGTGATCGTGGTATTCACTGACCTTTGGGAAGTATTTTGACATGTACATGGGTACCTTGGTCGCGTAGTGTATCTTGTAGACCAGGCCCATTGCAAGTTGCTGTACTCTGTCGTCTACTCTAAGCCATCCTAGGTTGTCAAAGTGGGCAGGGGTGAGGTGGGTTCTAGGAGTAAGGTCAAGCAGTAGTCTGACCAGTTTGTTTTGAGATGTTTGTAATTTTGTTTTTAGCGCCTTTGAGGTGCTTTGGAACCATGAGGTGCAAGCATAGTCGTAGTACCCTTGAATGAGTGCTCCTGCCAGAGTCTTCAGGGTATTCTTGTTTACCAGGGAGGAGATCCGGTACAAGAATCAAGTTCGTTGGTTGACTTTTTTTATTACATTGGATGCCATTTTGTCACAGGAAAGATTTGCCTCTAGGATGGAACCCAGGTAGGTAATTTCATCTTTCCTTGTGACAATATTGTCTCCCACTGTAACTGAGAAGCCGTCGGTCTTGCTGAGTTTGTTATTTGATCCAAAGAGAATGGACTCTGTTTTGCCCAGGTGTAATGATAGTTTGTTATCAGCGAGCCATATGCAGATTTTGCCTAGTTCTGAGCTGAGGGTTTTTTCAACCTGTAACTTGTTCTTGTCAGAGACCAGCAGGGCTGAGTCGTCCGCAAACAGGAACAAGTTGCAGTCACAAGCTGACGACATGTATTTGCATAAATTAGGAACAGTAGCGGTCCTAGTATGCTTCCTTGTGGAACACCACAGCTCACTGTGAGGGGGGGGGGGATAGGGTACCGTTTACCTCCACCATCTGTTCTCTCCCCTCCAGCTAGGATTGCATCCAGCTCACTGATGAACTATCAAAACCAATTGCTTTTAGCTTGTCAATCAGAATGGAGTGAGGGTGTCATAGCAGCATGGGGGGGGGGTACAGTGATCCAAATGTAAACAAATAAGAAATAATAATGAAGACATGTTTTCATTCTCCATTTGATTGACTGAGCTCTTGATACAAGGAACAACATATGAGTTTTTAAGTGTATTTGTTGCATTTCGTGGCTGTAAAAAGTTTTGTTTACGTTGGTAATGTTTGTAAACACTAGAGTGAAAACTAGTATATTTTAATTTACAAAGAGTGAAGAAAGTATTCTCCATCTACACATAGAATGTAATCATGCAAGGCGGTTAGGTGGCCGAGCGGAGATTGCGTTCGTCACCAACCCCGGAGCTGTGAGCTGAATTCGCCTGTTCGAATCCAGCTCACAGCTCCGGGGTTGTCACCAGCTTGGCTGGCCGTCTGCACTAATACAATTGGCTGTATTAGAGGGTGGGAGAAGCTGGCGGGGTGGGTCCGGGTCGTTGTAAACAGCGACTCCTACAGTTCGGTCGGGGCGCCTGCTAAGCGCGGATAGGACTTGAGGGGGATAGTGTGGTCCTCCCACACGCTACGCCCTCTCAATGAGAATCTGCGCTGCCAGGTGAAAAGAAGCGGTGATTGGCTGGACGTGTGTCGGAGGAAGCACGTGGTAGCCTCCACTCTCCCAGATGATCTGACTGTGGGGGGTAAGTGCGCAGCGACCAGGAAGGGACTGGGAATTGGCATACGACTAACATTGGGATGGGAGAAAATCGGCGGAAAATGGAGGGGGAAAAAGACAAAAAAAATATAAAAAATAATGTAATCATGCGCCACAATGAAATAGTCAAAGACCACAGATTGGGGCTAATAATTACTAGAAGTAGGTTTTAGTGCCTCAAGTTTCAAGTTCACGTTTTGGTTTATTTGTCACATATAAGGTGCATTACAGTGAAATGCTTGGTTCTGTATGAGCCCCTGCGATTGTGCTACATACAGTAAAACGTTTAAAGAATAAAGACCAAACACTATACACACATATACAATATACAAAACTAAAGTACAAACTAAAGTACAAAATGTCTCAAGACGTGTCTCTTACCTGTAATTAATGCTGTGTGTTCGTCCCCGCAGGCAATTTGCAGGGGGACGTCATTTTTAAGCCAAAATTTACTAGGGATGTTATCAGCAAATTTGCTCTTTCCAAACGTGAACACCGCTCCCAATTCTGTGAGATAAGAGATCAAAAAAAATAACATATTCTGTGTTTCGGTTGCATTCGTTAGTTAATTGTGTTTTAGAATGAAAGTCAGGGTAACATTCTATCCAGTTTAAAACCATTTAAACACTATTTATTATTATTTGTATAACTTTTAATCACAAACAAACTTTAGCAACCGACACAAATCTGTCAAGTAGACCAAGTATGTTTAAAGGTGACATGCATTATAAATGCATTTTTCAGTCTCTAGCAGTCTAGATACTATATCTATATCTGTATATCTCTTACCTACTCTTACTACTTACACTGCTGACCAGTATGACTTACTACCATAGTGTCTTTATACCTGTATCACTGTACATATTAATACTATATCTATATCTGTACATATCTCTTACCTACTCTTACTAGTTACACTGCTGACCAGTATGACTTACTACCATAGTGTCTTTATACCTGTATCACTGTACATATTAATACTATATCTATATCTGTACATATCTCTTACCTACTCTTACTAGTTACACTGCTGACCAGTATGACTTACTACCATAGTGTCTTTATACCTGTATCACTGTACATATTAATACTATATCTATATCTGTACATATCTCTTACCTACTCTTACTAGTTACACTGCTGACCAGTATGACTTACTACCATAGTGTCTTTATACCTGTATCACTGTACATATTAATACTATATCTATATCTGTACATATCTCTTACCTACTCTTACTAGTTACACTGCTGACCAGTATGACTTACTACCATAGTGTCTTTATACCTGTATCACTGTACATATTAATACTATATCTATATCTGTACATATCTCTTACCTACTCTTACTAGTTATACTGCTGACCAGTATGACTTACTACCATAGTGTCTTTATACCTGTATCACTGTACATATTAATACTATATCTATATCTGTACATATCTCTTACCTACTCTTACTAGTTATACTGCTGACCAGTATGACTTACTACCATAGTGTCTTTATACCTGTATCACTGTACATATTAATACTATATCTATATATGTCAATATCTCTTACCTACTCTTACTAGTTAATTACACTGCTGGCCAGTATGACTTACTACCATAGTGTCTACAAGATACACTACACCACTAAGGTACCCATGTACATGTCAAAATACTTCCCAAAGGTCAGTGAATACCACAATCACAACACCAGAGGGAGCTCCACAAATCATGTTAAACCCAGATTCGGCTCAAACAAGGGACTAAACACGTTTAGCAATTATGCCAGATCAATGTGGAACGCCCTACCCAAAGCTGTAAAGGAATG
This sequence comes from Notolepis coatsorum, assembly GCF_963971535.1. NCBI lineage: Eukaryota > Metazoa > Chordata > Actinopteri > Aulopiformes > Paralepididae > Notolepis > Notolepis coatsorum. The sequence continues at coordinate 48,108 of NW_028171518.1, forward strand.
TGAATCACTACCCACTTTCAAAACCACTCTCAAAGAGCACCTACGGGAGACTGCAATTCTAAACTGGCCCCTGTAAATGTCCTAACTCAACCCCCTCCAATGTACAGTAAATGACCTAACCCAAGAATACACGAGGCCCCCTTCTTGGAACAAAGTATGTTTTCGTCAATATTCCACTGTACAGTCTTGCTTGTTGTACAGTTGTACAGTTTCCCCCACGACCCCCCCCCCCACCCACCCCGCCTACCGCCCCCCCCCCCCGACCCCACCCTCCCAACCTCCTCCAATGTACAGTTTCTAAGTCAAATGCATATACTCTCTTTTTTACTCTTTTTGTATCACAAACAGTACTGTATTTGTAAATCTGGTATGTCATAAATGTATAGATGTAGCAGTACTGTCTATCTGTATGTCATGTATGTCATAAATGTTATGATGAATTGAAAATGGGGGACCCTGATGTAAACAAGACGAAAGTCTTTCTCTGGTCTGCATCCCCTTAACAATTGTATGTATTGAGCTGTACTGTACTGTACACATTCTGCAATCTGTTAATAAAGTGTTCAATCAATCGATCAATCAGTCTTTATCTGCATCACTGTACATATTAATACTATATATCTATAGACTTACTACCAGAGTGTCTTTATACCTGTATCACTGTACATATTAATACTAACGTTACAACTGTACATACCTCTGATTAGCACTAGTATTACTCCGTGGTACTAATGTATATAATGTTACACCCAGTTGAATCACCTGTACATTGCACATTGCTGTTGCACTTTACTGTTAATACATTTGCACTCTTATTTTGAATAAGTTGAATGCCAACTTATTTTCGTTGTACTGTACTTGTACTAATAATGCATGTGAATGAATGAATGAATGAAAACTTTATTTAACAGATTGCAGAATGGGTACAATACAGTACGGCTCAATACATACAATTGTTAAGGGGATGCAGACCTGAGAAAGACGTTTGTCTTGTTTCCATCAGGGTCCCCCGTGATGGATGAATGTGATCGAATGTGATTTGAATCGAATGATCACAGCGACACACTGCTGCAGCGCGCACGCTGTTTGTTTACACACAACACAACACGTTTTCAATCGGTGTCGTCAGGAGAGAGATTCTCTACATTATGATGATTAATATTGTCTTATTATTATTACCGGGTATCTTCTCGTCCTCGGTCTCCGCGTCCATCTCTCTCTGTGTGTGTGTGTAAGCGGCTTTGTAGTGTCGTGTAGTGTTGTGTAGTCGGTGTGTAGTGTAGTGTGTAGTGTAGTGTGTAGTCAAGCAGCTTGTTTTGGTCTGAGACACAACCCGGAAGTAAACAACATTATTCTCCAAGGCTACAGAGCTACTCACCACGTGATCATTAACCCCTTCACTGCCGCGCGGCACAAGGTTTGATTGATTGATTGATTGATTGATTGATTGATTGATTGATTGAACATTTTATTAACAGATTGCAGAATGGGTACAGTACAGTACAGCTCAATACACACAATTGTTAAGGGGATGCAGACCAGATAAAGACTTTCGTCTTGTTTACATCAGGGTCCCCCATTTTCAATTAATCATAACATACACGACATGAATGAATGAATGAATGAAAACTTTATTTAACAGATTGCAGAATGGGTACTGTGACGGGTGGCATTAATGAGAAAGGAGGAGGGGCCTCAATGAGCCAGGTTCCGTTATAGGGGGCTACCTGCGGGAGGAACGTTAGTTGGACGTTTTTTTTTGAATGTGCAAGAATGCGGAAGCGGATGAAGGGGAGTGAGCGGTGGTGGAAGGCGAGCGAGGCAGCGTATGGAGAGCAGGGAGAGTGGAGTCCTCGTGAATGGCCCCGGCCGGTGGAAGACTGTCCAGGGTTTTGGGTGAATCGAGATGGGAGCGAGTGGAATGAGGGCTTGCGTCAGGAGGGACGCGAGTCACCGGGTGCGAGCCCAGTGTCCCCTCGGGGTGTGACGTGTGGAGAGGGAGGTGAGGTGACGGAGGCTTCAGCCAAGGAAAGGGAGACGGATAGTGACAGTATGGAGTGTAGTGAGGGAGAGGGGAGCGGGGGAGAAGGGTGGACGAAGGTGGGGAAGAAGAGTAGGGTAAGTGAGGGGAAGGGGAGTAAGAGGAAGAAGGGGAGGGGAGATAGCTTGAGTGGGTCAGAGGATGAGGGCAGAGGGAAGGATTTTGTAGAAGGGTTGAATGTAGTGGTGCGGTTTGAGGGAGGAGGCGGGGTTAGGGAAATGGAGCCGAGACAGCTGTCAGGAATCATTAAGGCGCAGGTAGGAGAGGTAAGGTATGCAAGGACGTTAGGGGATGGGAACTTGTTTATAGGATGTGTAAGTGTAGTGCAGGTAGAGAAGGCTAGGGAAATGAAGAGCGTTGGAAAAGTGAAGGTCTGTGGAGTGGGGATAGTAGGGGAGAAGAGGGATGGTGGTTGCAAGGGGGTGATTAGTGGAATTCCAATTAGGGTTAGTGAAGGGCAGCTGTTAGGAGAGTTGAGGAGTGACGAACGTAATGGGAAAGTTAAGAGTATAGAGAGGATGAAGAGAGGGGCAGAGAAGGTGGTGACAGGGACGGTAGTCGTGCAGTTTGAGGGTGAGGTTAGGCCGAGAGTGGTATTTGTAGGGTTTATGGCGTATAGGGTTAGGGAGTTTGTGCCGAATCCGTTGAGGTGTTACAGGTGTCAGGAGTTTGGTCATATAGCTAAGTTGTGTAGGAAGGGGCAGAGATGTGGTAGATGTAGTGGGGAGCATGAGTATGGGGAGTGTGACCAGGGAGTGGAGCCGAGGTGTTGTAGTTGTGGTGGGAAGCATAGTGTAGCGTATTGGGGTTGTGAGGCGATGAAGCGAGAGGTAGTGGTCCAGCGGGTGAGAAGGGAAGGTAGAATTTCATATGCGGAGGCAGCTAGGAAGGTAGGACAGGGACAGCAGGGCAAGGGAGAGGGGTTTAGAGAAGGGCAGTTGGCAGTGAGGATAGTGCAGGAGGGTCAGGGACAGCAAGAGAGGGCACAGGGTTTTAGGAAAGGGCAGCTGACAGTAGAGGAGGTACAGGAGGAGGAGAGGAGGGTGTGGAGGGGGAAGTTGGATTTAGTGGCCTTTGTGGCAGGGGTAGTGAATACGACGGCGACGGTTAGCAGTAGGACAGAGAGGACTAGGTTGATAGTTTTAGCAGCAGTGGGGCACTTGGGTATGGAGGGGTTGACGGTGGAGGATGTTATAAGGGAGTTGAAGAGGGTGGCTGATCTGGTGGAGTTAGAGAAGGGGGGTGTGAGTGAGCGGGTGGTTCGGAGCCAGGCTACGGGGGGTGATGAAGCATGTATCGTGGAGGGGGACTCAGTCAGGGGGAAGCAGCGTTCGCTGCAATTCAGGGTGGTGGGCGCAGGAGGGGCAGTATGGGAGGTGAAGGGGGCCAGGAGATGGCGGTGTTGTGCAGTTGCGATCGTGTCAAACTAAAGGAAGTGGCGGTAATGCACTCTGTAGGTGCCAACTGCCAATAAATCAGACAAAGAAGAAGAAGAAGAAGAAGGAACGTTAGTTGGAATTGTTTGTTGCGGCCGGTGCAGTGAGGTAGGTGCACACCTCACTCCGGAATGCAGGAACAAGCATTACACGCTAAGATCACTTGCCTGGTTCCCAGCGGGATTGAAAGTAGTCGGTAGGATTATAGGACTTGATTGATTGATTGAAAAGTTTATTAACAGATTGCAGAATGGGTACAGTACAGTACAGCTCAATACATACAATTGTTAAGGGGATGCAGACCAGAGAAAGACTTTCGTCTTGTTTACATCAGGGTCCCCCATTTTCAATTCATCATAACATATATGACATACATGACATACAGATAGACAGTACTGCTACATCTATACATTTATGACATATCAGATTTGCAAATACAGTACTGTTTGTGATACAAAAGTGTCCAGAAAAGGAGTGTATATACATTTGGCATAGAAACTGTACATTGGAGGAGGTTGGTTGGGTGGGGTGGGGTTGGGTGGGTTGGGTGAGGGCTGTACATTGGAGGTGGGGGGGGGGGGGGGGTTGGGAAGGGGACACACACATTTTACACTGTACATTGGAATATTGACAAAGCCTTACTTGGTCATTTACTGTACAACTAGGTTAGGACATTTGTAGGGGCCAGTTTCGAATTGCAGTCTCACGTAGGTGTTTTTTGAGAGTGTTTTTGAAGGTGGGTAGTGATTCACATTCCTTTACAGCTTTAGGCAGGGCGTTCTACATTGATGTGGCATAATTGCGAAACGTGTTTAGTCCCTTGTTTGAGCCGAATCTGGGTTTTACATGATTTGTGGAGCTCCCTCTGGTGTTGTGATCGTGGTATTCACTGACCTTTGGGAAGTATTTTGACATGTACATGGGTACCTTGGTCGCGTAGTGTATCTTGTAGACCAGGCCCATTGCAAGTTGCTGTACTCTGTCGTCTACTCTAAGCCATCCTAGGTTGTCAAAGTGGGCAGGGGTGAGGTGGGTTCTAGGAGTCAGGTCAAGTAGTAGTCTGACTAGCTTGTTTTGAGATGTTTGTAATTTGTTTTTTAGTGCCTTTGAGGTGCTTTGGTACCATGAGGTGCAAGCATAGTCGTAGTACCCTTGAATGAGTGCTCCTGCTAGAGTCTTCAGGGTATTCTTGTTTACCAGAGAGGAGATCCGGTACAAGAATCGCGTTCGTTGGTTGACTTTTTTTATTACATTGGATGCCATTTTGTCACAGGAAAGATTAGCCTCTAGGATGGAACCCAGGTAGGTAATTTCATCTTTCCTTGTGATAATATTGTCACCCACTGTAACCGAGAAGCCGTCGGTCTTGCTGAGTTTGTTATTTGAACCGAAGAGAATGGACTCTGTTTTGCCCATGTGTAATGATAGTTTGTTGTCGGCGAGCCATATGCAGATTTTGCCTAGTTCCGAGCTGAGGGCTTTTTCAACCTGTAACTTGTTCTTGTCAGAGACCAGCAGGGCTGAGTCGTCCGCGAACAGGAACAAGTTGCAGTCACAAGCTGACGACATGTCATTTGCATAAATTAGGAATAGTAGCGGTCTTAGTATGCTTCCTTGTGGACCACCGACGAACCAGAGCACCAGTGGTCCAGCTGCTCTTGCCGTGAAACACTTTTAGTATATATTGTTTGGTAGTTTAATATAATGTCTAATCCGCCCGGGCCAATGGGCCGGTAGATGGGCAAAAAGAATTGGGTCTTGCCCTTGGGCCGGATTAGTTTTCTTTACATGTATGTTTGTTTGTTTATTTGTGTGTCCGTTTCCCCCCCACCATAACACCAACCCATGTACAAGGTACCTCTCTCAGACGTGAACACGGGCAGGCTTAGTGTGCCATTATCATATGGATGCCGTGATTATGCACAGTTTGCACAAGTTGAATCACAGAGTGGTAGGATATCTGTTTACTTCATTGTGAGAAGTTTGACATCCCTTTTTATACAGTTCTTGACGTGGTATTTATTGATGTGTGATAAAGTTTCCTTCATTGTGTGAAGTGCTATTTATTAACAATCGATATCGTATGAAGTGCTATTTATTGACAATTGATCGTATGACATGCTATTTATTGACAATTGATATTACTCTCCTTCATTGTGTGAAGTGTCACCAGGTTGCTGTGAATAAAACCCTGCCCGGTCAAGACTGATTGGGGTTCCTGAGCATGAGGTTGAAGTGGGCTTATAATAATGTTGTCCACTCCTTTTTATGTAATAAATATTATGGTTAAATGAACCTACACTCTTGTGTCTTTCTTAAAGCTAGGAACTTAGCGGGTGTAACATTTGGCGTAGTCAGTAGTCCTAGCTAAGTAAGCATTTATCTTTTCATGGGGGAAGCGGATTACATGTTTTTTTCCTTATTTTTGAGCACGTGAAACGGCAAGAGCAGCGGTGGGCCAGGGCCACGCAGCAGAGAGGATCCAGGGCCATTGTGGTCTTCTCATCAGTTCTCATAGGCCATGGAGCCAGACGCGATGGCGCAGCGCATACAGGAGTTGGAGCAGGAGTTGCAGAGACTGCAGCCAGACGTTCAACCAGGAGCTTCGAGCAGCACTGGGGACAATGTGGAGCCAGCTGCAGAGGCTCAAGGGGGAACACGGTTGGTGTACATCCAGCAGAGTGAAAAGGTACCCAAATTCTCGGGCAATCTGGATAACGCAGACTCGCCTACCCTGGAAGAATGGATTGAACTGATTGAGAACCATATCCAGTTAAAATCGTCTGAAAAAGAAAAAGCTAATTGTGTGTATAACCATTTAGAAGGGGCGGCCCGGGTAGAGGTTAAATATCTTCCCAAACAAGAGAGAGAGACTGTTGGTGGAATAATTCAGATATTGAGAGAAGTGTATGGATGTTCACACTCTCTAATCTCTCTTCAGCGCAGGTTTTTTAACCGCAAACAACGTGAGGGGGAGTCATTGTTGGACTATTCCCATGCCCTTATGTCCCAAATGGATCAGATTGTTCAAACAGACGCACAGGCTAAGCCTAAGTCCCAAAGAGACCTGCGTGACCAATTTTGTGAGGGGGTCAAGGACCATGGTTTGAGTATAAGATTACGAGACAAAATTTGTGTGAACCCTAATTGGAAAATTAGGGATGTACGGAGGGAGGCTGTTGAGTGGACAGCGCAGTGTGAAAAACGGTCATTTAAAAAGGATAATCACTCCCCTCCATTTTCGAATGAAGTCCAGGCACAAGTGTCCTGCGAGCCAATTGAAAATAAATCAAGTTATTCTGAACTGAAAGCCCTCATTGAGGCTCAACAGAGACAATTGGATGTGCTAATGAAAGCATTGCAGCCCTTCAAACAGGAAGGTGGGGCTCAACCTCCATCTAGATTTAGAAGAGCTCCTGCTCCTGATGGAAAGCCTATCTGTTTTCGGTGTGATCAAAGGGGCCATATAGCACGTTACTGCACTGCAGCTCTCCCAAAAACATCCCAGCCCAAAAAGGGACCAGGCCAAGCAGAGGGACGAGAGCCCACTACTACCGAGCAAAGTCATATAAACCCTGAGACTAAGCTTGATTCAGGACGAAATCCATCTGTTATGTCGACACTTGTGAGTGAATGTCCAGTAGTGGAGGTTAAGATGGGGGAAATTGTGGTTCCATCATTATTGGATACTGGGTCCATGGTCACAACGATGACTGAGAGTTTTTTTTAAGAACATTTTGGTCACCTCACCGATGCTCAGTTACGTGAGTGTGCATGGTTAGATCTTCGGGCAGGAAATGGTCTAGAGCTGCCATACCTGGGTTATTTGGAGTTGGACATCACGATTTTGGGAAAATGTATCACGGGCAGGGGTGTCCTGGTAGTCAGAGATACAGATGACCCTCAAATGCAGCATAAAAAAAGGTTAACCCCGGGAGTACTGGGTATGAATGTAATCAAAGGGTTTTATCAGGAGTTGTTTGTACAGTCTGGCTCTAGTCTTTTTGAGGATCCTAGAGTGACAGAGGCCCCGGAATGGAGACGAGCCCTTAGACACTGCCAAGTGGAGGAGACCATGGCCAATTCCCCTGAGCCCTTCAGAGTCAGAGTGAGAGGTAAGCGGCCATTTTGTGTAGCTGCCGGTACATTAATAATGGTCCCTGTAACATGTCCTAAGGTCCATTCACAGCAGCACATGGAATTATTGGTGGAGCCATTACGGCCAGGTGAGGGGGTACTTCCAGAAGGGCTGTTGGTTTCACCTGCCCTAGTGACAGCTGAAGCAGGGATAACATATGTACCAATCACTAATGTGGGCTACTCTGATGTTTGGCTAACCCCACGCAGGGTCATCGCTACGGTGAGCATGGTAACTATAGTATCAGAACCAGCTCCTCAGGTTGAGTTTCGCAGGGATGTGATTAACAATGAGTGCACAGCATCTGTGTCCCTTCCAGGAACTGAAGCTGGGGGGGGGGCTGACTGGGTTTTGCCTAATTCTTTTGAGGGATTAGATGCATCTGAGCAACAACAAGCGGCAGCTTTGATTAATAAATATAACAGTCTGTTTGCAAAAAGTGAAGCTGATTTGGGCTGTACCAATCTGATTCAGCATGAGATCCCCCTGCTAGATGATGCTCCTGTACGGCAGCCGTACCGTCGCATCATCCCGTCTCAATATGATATGGTGAGGGCCCACATAAAACAACTGCTGGACAGCCAGATCATCAGAGAGAGTTGTAGCCCTTATGCATCACCCATTGTCATGGTACAGAAGAAAGACGGCGGAAACCGAATGTGTGTAGACTATCGTCGCCTCAATGCTAAGACTAGGAAAGATGCGTTCCCTTTGCCACGGATTGAGGAGTCATTAGATGGACTGGTGGGAGCTAAATGGTTTTCAACTCTGGACTTAGCCAGTGGCTACAACCAAGTGGAGGTTGTGGAAAAGGATAGGGCAAAGACGGCATTCTGTACTCCATTCGGTCTATTCGAATTTAATAGGATGTCATTTGGATTGTGCAATGCTCCTAGCACTTTTCAACGCCTTATGGAGCGCATGTTCGGAGATTGCCGTTATCAGTCTGTTTTACTGTACCTTGATGATGTGATTGTGTTCTCTTCCTCTGTTCAGCAGCACATAGAGAGGCTGGAGGAAGTTTTCTCTCGGCTACAGAAGCAGGGGCTCAAGGTAAAGGGTTCTAAATGCCATTTCTTTCAGAGGCAAGTGAAATATCTGGGCCATGTAGTTTCGGCTGAGGGAGTGGCAACAGACCCGGACAAGGTAGCAATTGTGAAGGAGTGGCGGACCCCCACTAATCTGGCCGAGCTCAAATCTTTCCTGGGGTTTGCTAGTTACTATCGGCGCTTTATAGCTGGGTTTGCAAAGATGGCTGCTCCTTTAAATCATGCAGCAGCACAATTGTCCCCAGGCATAAAAAAGGGTAAGACTCCCAGGAAGCCACTGGCCCCGGTCTGGACACCAGAGTGTGAAGAGAATTTTGGCCAGATAAAGACGGCGCTGATCTCTGCACCAGTGTTGGCCTATGCAGATTTTCATAGGCCATTTGTGTTACAGATTGATGCTAGTCATGCGGGGTTGGGGGCAGTACTTTGCCAGGAACATGGAGGGAAGCTCAGGCCTGTCGCTTATGCTAGTAGGGCACTTAAACCTACAGAAAAGAACATGCAGAACTATAGCTCTATGAAACTAGAGTTTCTTGCTCTTAAGTGGGCAGTGTCGGAGAAATTCAGAGGGTATCTGTTAGGGGGTTCCTGCACTGTATATACAGATAACAACCCACTTACCCACCTAGACACAGCTAAACTTGGTGCAGTAGAGCAACGATGGGCAGGCGAGCTGGCTCCATTTAACCTTACTTTAAAATATCGTCCTGGGACTAGGAATGGTAATGCGGATGCCTTGTCTCGCCGGTACAGGGAGCCCAGTACGACTGAGGCCTCGGAGGAGGAAGATGTCTGGGAGGAAGGGCTCTTTGGCATCCAGTCTGACATTTCTGTGCTTCCAGGTTGTTCCAAGGAGAGCCTAGCCGTGTTGCAAGAACAAGATCCAGTTATTGGACCACTGTTGGCCTGTTGGAGAAAAGCCAGGCCACCCGATGCAAAGGAGAGGGAGAGGTTTGGCCAGGGTACCAAGGAGCTTGCACGCCAATGGGGGCGCCTGAGAGAGGAAGGGACAGTGCTGTATCGACAGTGTAAATCTCCTGATGGTGGTAAGGAGATCTATCAGCTTGTACTACCACAGTGTTTACATAAAGATGTGCTCACTCAGCTGCATGATAATCATGGGCATCAGGGGGTGGAGCGGACGTTGCAGCTTGCGCGTTCGCGGTGTTACTGGCCAAATATGTACAGGGATGTCGAGAAATGGTGTCTGCAGTGTGGGAGATGTGTGTTGGCTAAAGCTGTACAGCCAAAAATTAAACCAGTTATGGGCAGTCTACAGGCCTCTAGGCCAGTGGTTCCCAACCTTTTTTGAGTACTGTACCACCAAAGCATTTCAAGCCAACCAAAAGTACCACCTACTACGCAATCAATCGTGGTGATGCCCAGGATGTATAATTAATAAATTAATAGTCTATATATTGTGGCAGACCGGCTGTGTGTGTGTGTGTGTGTGTGTGTGTGTGCGTGTGTGTGTGTGTGTAGCTAAGGTGAAACCTGGGAGTGGAAGAAGGAGAGAAGTGATGAGGAGAGATAGAGAAGAGGAGATTTTTGTCTTTGTGACCCAATGCGACAATTAATGTGACACTTTTTTTTTTTTGATCCACTTTTTCTCCCATTTTTCTATATTTTCTCCCATCCCAATTTCGTATCATCCAATTCAACCCTCCCCTGTCACGAACGCTGTTTCTTGCCTCCCACAAGCCGGCTGCAGTGAGGACTAAGTCATACATAGCACAAGTCCCCTCCGGTACTTGAGGTAACAGCAGTCGCATCTTTTCACCTGCGCAGCTCGATCTCTCAGTGTTCGAGGAGTAACGCGTGGGAGGCTCACGCTGCCCCCGACACTTCCTGATTCTACTGCGCAGGCGCACCAACCGACTTGTAGGAGTCGCTTGTTCACAACGTTCGATCCCCACCCTTCAGTTTTTCCCTCCCCGTAATACGGCCAATGTGTATTACTGCGGACGACCAGCCAAACTGAAAAACAGTGTGGAGAGCTGGATTCGAACACGCGAATCCTAGCGTCTCCACACTGGTGGCGAGTGCCTTAGACCACTACACCACCTAGCCGCCCTAATTAATGTGACACTTAAATCATATATTCAATCATAACTAATCATATAAATTATAATAGCCATTGTTTAAAGACTAAAAAAAAGTTAGTAACTCACCAATTAATGTGACACTTGAGCCTGTCATACAAGCTAAGAACAGTTGTGTCTTTACCTTGAAGAGAGAGATTCAGCTGGTTGAGTTTGCTGAAAATGTCAGAGAGGTTTCCCAGCCGAGCTACCCAGTCTGTGTCGTCGAACATCGCCACAAGGGGGTGTGTGTGCTCAGACAGAAATGCCCTCACTTCATTGCGCAGCTCGAACAGCTGCTCGCTGTAACGTCTTCCCTCGGGATAACCGTCGGTGTGAAGCAGGAGCTGTTTATGTTCTGAGTCTGACCCACCGTCTTCACAAAGTGACTGAAACAGTCTATGATTCAAAGGCCTGGACTGTATGAAGTTGATCACTTTTACGGCATCATTCAAAACATAATTTAACTCTGGACGCCGTCTGTGCACACATGAGCAGTATTTCCAATCCAGCTTGTGTTGAGAGAAAAAATTGTCAATAACGTTAAAAACGTCCAGTCCAGTAGTTCTCCCCGTGAGTTTCTTGCAAAACAGAATGTGCTCGTTCATCTCCAAAGTGTCTTTGTAACGCACAAACGCAATCAGTTGTGCTTCCCCACTGACATCCGTCTATTCATCCAACTGCAAAGCGAACATAATTTATATGCTTTACATTGTTTCTGGATGAACCATCTCGACTCAGCCATTGATCCATAATGATTTTTATCTCAATAAACACCAGCGCTTCAATGAATACCTGACAGCTGACAGACAGTCCGGCGCCGGCGGGCGGGAAGCTGAACTCAGCGCCAATAATAATATAATTATAGCCAGCAAATGATTACTTAATTTGAATGCCCCCAATTTTGGTTACATTATTACAGATTATGCATTATTCATTATGTGGGTACAGTTTTCCTGTACAATTTCTAATAATTTTTTTATTTTTTTTTTACTTTTCAAAATCTTTTCACGTACCACCTGGGGACCACCCACGTACCACTAGTGGTACGCGTACCACCGGTTGGGAAACACTGCTCTAGGCCACATGAAATCCTGGCTATAGATTTCACCATGTTGGAACTAGCTTCAAATGGAAGAGAAAATGTGCTGGTCTTAACAGATGTGTTTTCCAAATACACCCAGGCCATTCCCACTAAAGATCAGCGGGCCAGTACCGTAGCTGATGTTCTGGTTAAACAGTGGTTTAATTTGTTTGGTCCTCCTGAACGTATCCATTCAGATCAAGGAAGAAACTTTGAGAGTGGGTTGGTCAGGCAGTTATGCAAGGTCTACAAGATTCGCAAGTCTCGTACTACCCCTTACCACCCTCAGGGAAATGGTCAGTGTGAAAGATATAATCGCACATTACATGATTTGTTGCGCGCACTGCCCCCAGACCAGAAGAGATATTGGCCGCGGCACCTTCCTCAGTTAACCTATGCCTAGAACACCACCGTGCATCAGTCCACTGGCATGACTCCCTACTTTTTAATGTTTGGCCGGGAGCCCCGACTCCCTGTGGATTTTTTGCTAGGGGAGGGGTTAGAGGAGGCAGAGCAGGGTCTAGAGGACTGGGTAAAGGAGCACCAGGAGTCACTGGAGGGAGCGTATAGCCATGTACGACAGCGCCTGGCTACAAGGAGAGAGTACAGAGATAAGAAACAGGAAGAGCAAGTGAGAGATCCATTTATAGGGGAGGGAGACCTTGTATATGTCCGTAACCATGGGGTGAAGGGTCGTAACAAGATTCAGGATGTCTGGGAACCGACCCCTTACCGGGTGGTACAGTGCCCCGCAGAACGTGGTGTAGTCTACTCCATCACCCCTGCAGTTCAGGATGGTCCGGTACGGCATGTCCACCGGACTGAGATGAGAGGTATGCCCATAGGTGGGTTGAGGCCTGATACAGGCCATGATTTGGGGGAAGAGCAGGAGGAGCAGGGGGATGGAGGAGACAATGGGGTGGAGGATACAGATGTTACATTGACCGAAGGACGGCCGTTGGAGTCATATAGTGAGGGGTCAATGTCAGAATCCGAGCTTGGTCCAGAGGATGATGTGTTGGAAGGAGGGGATGGTGACTTGGAGACATATTTCCCAGTGGTGGTGGAAGGCCTCAGGAAGTCTAATAGGAGTACTGCAGGCAAACACGATAATCCGTTTAGACTCCCTAAATCTGCAGTTTAAGGTTTTCCCCAAGTAGTAGATTGTATTGGTATATCGTCGGGACGCCGATACATTTGGAGGGGGTGTATGTGACGGGTGGCATTAATGAGAAAGGAGGAGGGGCCTCAATGAGCCAGGTTCCGTTATAGGGGGCTACCTGCGGGAGGAACGTTAGTTGGAATTGTTTGTTGCGGCCGGTGCAGTGAGGTAGGTGCACACCTCACTCCGGAATGCAGGAACAAGCATTACACGCTAAGATCACTTGCCTGGTTCCCAGCGGGATTGAAAGTAGTCGGTAGGATTATAGGACCACCGACGAACCAGAGCACCAGTGGTCCAGCTGCTCTTGCCGTGAAACACTTTTAGTATATATTGTTTGGTAGTTTAATATAATGTCTAATCCGCCCGGGCCAATGGGCCGGTAGATGGGCAAAAAGAATTGGGTCTTGCCCTAGGGCCGGATTAGTTTTCTTTACATGTATGTTTGTTTGTTTATTTGTGTGTCCGTTTCCCCCCCACCATAACACCAACCCATGTACAAGGTACCTCTCTCAGACGTGAACACGGGCAGGCTTAGTGTGCCATTATCATATGGATGCCGTGATTATGCACAGTTTGCACAAGTTGAATCAGGATGGTAGGATATCTGTTTACTTCATTGTGAGAAGTTTGACATCCCTTTTTATACAGTTCTTGACGTGGTATTTATTGATGTGTGATAAAGTTTCCTTCATTTTGTGAAGTGCTATTTATTAACAATCGATATCGTATGAAGTGCTATTTATTGACAATTGATCGTATGACATGCTATTTATTGACAATTGATATTACTCTCCTTCATTGTGTGAAGTGTCACCAGGTTGCTGTGAATAAAACCCTGCCCGGTCAAGACTGATTGGGGTTCCTGAGCATGAGGTTGAAGTGGGCTTATAATAATGTTGTCCACTCCTTTTATGTAATAAATATTATGGTTAAATTAACCTACACTCTTGTGTCTTTCTTAAAGCTAAGAACTTAGCGGGTGTAACATATATATTTAGATTCTAGTGTTTATTGTAACCATATTTATTGTAATGTATAATATAACTGATATTCAGGTCATATTACAGACCCTCATCTGCACCTTTGATCACACTGCCTACTTGCTCATATGCTTATATTCAGAGTTAATTATATTGTTTACACTGCCTATTTTTACCTTTCTACTGTACTATAATATTTATTGCCTGTATTTATGTCTTACTATTACCATGCCGGGCAGCGTGTCTTTTACCAACAAACTTGCAGTTCCGTGTTCGGGTTCTGCGATCTGATTGGCCACTGACGTACGCTCTCTCTACGCCCAAACAGCGCGTTACGCTAGTTCTGCCTCTAACCTCTAACAGCCTGCAGCCTGCTAGCATTATCGATTTCATATCAATCGAAATAACGTATTGTTTTCATCTCTCTATATTAACATGATTCCATCAACACAACATAAATGTTCAAAACACGACAAGACAGTTTGCATCACTTCCCACGGTTCTCTGCACTTATTCTACCGGTAGTGCGGTAGTTGTTGCCACGGTATTGGGTCTTTGGGTGACCAGACCACCGCCCCGCGAGACTTATTTCCTGTGCGCCTAAAATTCTACCTGGTCTCGTCCCATGGGGCTCGCAGGACGGTGGTCTGGGGCTCGCGGGACGTGGTCTGGGGCTCGCGGGGCGGTGGTCTGGGGCTCGCAGGACGGTCCACACACCGCTATCAGTGTTCTTCTTCCCCGCCAATGAAGTATTCACCCAAAGACCCAATACCGTGGCAACAACTACCGCACTACCGGTAGAATAAGTGCAGAGAACCGTGCGAAGTGATGCAAACTGTCTTGTCGTGTTTTGAACATTTATGTTATGAAATCGATAATGCTAGCAGGCTGCAGGCTGTTAGAGGTTAGAGGCAGAACTAGCGTAACGCGCTGTTTGGGCGTAGAGAGAGCGTACGTCAGTGGCCAATCAGATCGCAGAACCCGAGCGCGGAACTGCAAGTTTGTTGCCCATACCTGTACCCCCCCCCCCGCCCCCATACTGCTATAATGCCTAAATTCCCCCAAGGGGATCAGTAAAGGAATATCTGATCTCATCTTATCTCTTTCCAGTGCGTACAACAAGCAATGGGCAGAAGCCCAAGTGGAGCTGAGCAGTCTGCTGACTCAGGAGCTCCCTGTCGAGCCCCCTCGTCCAGAAAAGGACCGGGTGGTGTTCGTCCAGCGCGTGGCCACCCTCTACGTACGTTACATTCAAATCTTCCGGCAGCTGGAGGAGGCCTACGACCAGGTGGTCCACCCCCAGAAGAGACGCGTGATCCGGGGGGTCCTGGAGGGCGTGATGGGGAGAGTGCTGGAGCTCAAGCACGAGATGGTGGAGAAAGAGTTCTCGGAGTACCACTACCTGGATGATGTGGTCCAGGATCTGAAACTCACACCTGTGAGTCTCAGCAGTCAATAATAATAATACACTTTATTTGTATAGCACCTTTCATACAAGAAGTGCTTCACAGCAGTAAAAAAAAGACATAGGCAAAAATGTGCACAAAATTGGCAGATCAAGAGCAATGCATGTGTGACCCGTGTGATCTCGCTCTGCATTGTGTTTCGATTCGACCCCTGTTAAGGGATCGCCCTGAGTGGGAGTTGAACCCCGGCCTCGCGCGCCGCGGGCGGCATCACAGACCACCGTACCAAGAGGTGAATTCACGTTTTTTTTTTTTTTTTTTTTTGTCTTTTCCCCCTCCATTTTCCTCCGATTTTCTCCCATCCCAATGTTAGTCGTATGCCAATTCCCAGTCCCTTCCTGGTCGCTGCGCACTTACCCCCCACAGTCAGATCATCTGGGAGAGTGGAGGCTACCACGTGCTTCCTCCGACACACGTCCAGCCAATCACCGCTTCTTTTCACCTGGCAGCGCGGATTCTCATTGAGAGGGCATAGCGTGTGGGAGGACCACACTATCCCCCTCAAGTCCAATCCGCGCTTAGCAGGCGCCCCGACCGAACTGTAGGAGTCGCTGTTTACAACGACCCGGACCCACCCCGCCAGCTTCTCCCACCCTCTAATACAGCCAATTGTATTGGTGCAGACGGCCAGCCAAGCTGGTGACAACCCCGGAGCTGTGAGCTGGATTCGAACAGGCGAATCCAGCTCACAGCTCCGGGGTTGTCACCAGCTTGGCTGGCCGTCTGCACTAATACAATTGGCTGTATTAGAGGGTGGGAGAAGCTGGCGGGGTGGGTCCGGGTCGTTGTAAACAGCGACTCCTACAATCTCCGCTCGGCCACCTAACCGCCTGAGGTGAATTCACTTCTAAGTACTGGGTCTGGATGCCTCTGGGGAGTGAGTTTACTTGCAGTACCGCTTAACGTCCACAGCCACTTCACTATACAAGTCCCTCGTGACTGTGGATAGACATGCGGTACCTCCGTTACACATGAAGTGCAGACATAAAACAAGTATACAATGAGCATAAAATAGACAGCAGCAAAATAGACAAATTCAAGGTAAGGCATAGAACATTAAATCACATAGTTTTTCACATTAGGATCTAACATCTTAATAGGCCTCTTTGTTTATGGTTTAATTATCACTGATAGGCCTACTCATAATATAGACAATTACATTAAAAAAAAATTTAATTATGTTTTTGGTAGATTTTTATTTGTTTGTACTACCGGGCAGTCCGGTAGAGGGAGAGAGAGAGGAAGAACGGGAGACAGAGCGGGGGGAAGACATTCGGCAAAGGACGCCGGGTCCGGGATTTGAACCCCAGTCAGCCGCTTTGCGATGCAGTGCGTTACATGGGTCGCCACTTGGGTGCACAACAATTAACATTTTTAATAAAAGAGTAAAATATAATAGACAAGAGTAAAATAGTGCAGTGCAATAAAATAGTTAGTAAAATAGAATAGACAGAATAAAATAATGCAATAGTGCAGTGCCCACGCTTTACAGAACAGTTTAAACAATTACAATTACTGTTTAAACAGTTTAAAACCCAGTCTTTCATAGTTTAAAACCTGATCTACTTACAGTATTTCCTCCTGTTTGATACCCACACAGTTTAAAACCTGACAGTCTTTCTTGCTTGATACCCACACAGCCCAAAACCTGACAGTCTTTCCTCCTGTTTGATACCAGATAGTCTCCTGTTTGATACCCACACAGTTTAACAATCAACATAAATATTTAATTTAATTTAAACCTTTATTTAAACTCGAAAGGCAACTGAGGTTTCCCTCATTTACAGTCACGTCGAGTGTACATACAGAAATAAGCAAAGAAAAGGGCATATAAAATCACACAGCACATAAAATCATAACAATAAGACAACACGGCGAGTAAGGATAAAAGTAGTAAGGATAACAAATCTATTAAAACACATACAACTTGATTGACAAAGGTTGGAGATCAAGGTTTTAAACTCTGCACCAGAGGGGAGAATCTCAAGCTTTAAGGACTGTTGGAGTTCATTCCATGAGCTAGGGGCATCATAGCAAAATGCATATTTACCCTGTTTACGAGCAAACTGGACCTTAAGGACCAGCCAGTCACTAGAATGGGATCCATAGGTACCAACATTCCATTCCAATAATGATTTTGTATAAGGAGGTAGCTTACCAAAAATGGCCTTAAAAATGAACAAATACCAGTGTTTTTTTGCGCCTCTCCATCAGAGAGGACCAACCAACCTTCTTATAAAGGACACAGGGATGAGTGTTGTATCTATCATTATCTGTATGTCATGTATGTCATATATGTTATGATGAATTGAAAATGGGGGACCCTGATGTAAACAAGACGAAAGCCTTTCTCTGGTCTGCATCCCCTTAACAATTGTATTGTACCCATTCTGCAATCTGTTAATACAATTTTAAATCAATCAATCAATTAGTGATGAATCTGAGGGCAGAATAATATACAGAGTCCAGGGATTTAAATATCATAAAGGTGCTGTCTTGGGGGCAGAAGTGACCAGCAGTCCCCGTTCACTTAACATACTTCATAACCAGGCAGGGACTGTAAAGGTTGGCTCATGGTAATGCCCTTCCCCAAAAAAGAAGGAATGCTATATAGATTCTTCAATCGCCACGAAACCATGAGAGCTGTTGTCTTTGATTTCCCCTTATAGGCAGACATAGAGATCCCTATCCCTCGCTATTTCATCAGTGAACGCAGCGAAATGCTACAGGAGCGAAGGGCGATGTTAAAGGACATCCTCAACAGGATGGAAGGTACTCCAGAGAGACCCCAAGTGAGTTCTACACTGGCTACAGTTCAGTCGAGGGAAAAAACAACATACTGTACTTGATCATGTTATTTACTATTTACTTGGTCATTCATTCAAAAATAAGATTACAGTATTTTTACAGTATAATCTACATCAGGGGTTCTCAAATTTCTTTTTATACCACACCCCCATTTTATTTAGGATTCTTTTTGGCGACCCCACACTTAAGGTATCGTGTCATTTCAATGTGGAATTAAGGAATATCAAAATAAAAGCACATGTTGTTGACTTTGATCATGCATATTTATTAGACAATTATATTACAGCACTATGTTATCAATACAAATTTATAAAACGAGGCATATTTAGCCAAAATATGTTGCCAGAACATACAAAAATATATAAAAAAATGTATTTCTTGTATTAAAGAAAATTACTTGCCAATGCGCTGTCACCTACCCACGACCCCACTTTGGGTCGCGACCCGTAGTTTGAGAACCACTGATCTACATATTACTACAGTATCAGTTTACCACTTCTTCTATTGTCCCTGTCAGTCTGTAGCATTAACAATGGACCTGGAGGAGGCGGTTAGGATCATCCAGGTAGCAGAGAGAGCTCGCCAGGGGCGCACCAGGGCCATGTTCATGAAGGAGATCCACAGGGGAAAGGAGAGGCAGAGCTGGGACCGTGACAGGGATCTGGGGGCAGCTGCTATTGACTCGGCTGTGGTCTGCATCCAGAAGGTACTGTGTGCACCGTGCTCATCAGGGGGGGTAGTGTAGCTACATCACTATGTACATTACCCCTCCCTCCCCCCCTCCCCCCCTCCCTCCCTCCCTCCCTCCCTCCCTCCCTCCCTCCCTCCCTCCCTCCCTCCCTCCCTCCCTCCCTCGCTAGATACAGATAATCACATGGTTTCATAGACATGAGCTCTGAGATGTACAACTTCTCATTGTACGAGATACAAATGATGACAAATGAAGACTTCATTCTCAGGTGTGGAAAGGCTACATACAGAGGAAGAGGACCTTAAAGGAACGTGAGGAAGAGCTGATATTTCTGGGCATGGTGAGTTAAACAGACGTGACGCTGGTTGTCTCTGGTGAGTTAAACAGACGTGACACTGGTTGTCTCTGGTGAGTTAAACAGACGTGACACTGGTTGTCTCTGGTGAGTTAAACAGACGTGACACTGGTTGTGTCTGGTGAGTTAAACAGACGTGACACTGGTTGTGTCTGGTGAGTTAAACAGACGTGACACTGGTTGTGTCTGGTGAGTTAAACAGACGTGACACTGGTTGTGTCTGGTGAGTTAAACAGACGTGACACTGGTTGTCTCTGGTGAGTTAAACAGACGTGACACTGGTTGTGTCTGGTGAGTTAAACAGACGTGACACTGGTTGTGTCTGGTGAGTTAAACAGACGTGACACTGGTTGTGTCTGGTGAGTTAAACAGACGTGACACTGGTTGTCTCTGGTGAGTTAAACAGACGTGACACTGGTTGTCTCTGGTGAGTTAAACAGACGTGACACTGGTTGTGTCTGGTGAGTTAAACAGACGTGACACTGGTTGTCTCTGGTGAGTTAAACAGACATGACACTGGTTGTCTCTAGTGAGTTAAACAGACGTGACACTGGTTGTGTCTGGTGAGTTAAACAGACGTGACACTGGTTGTCTCTGGTGAGTTAAACAGACGTGACACTGGTTGTCTCTGGTGAGTTAAACAGACGTGACACTGGTTGTCTCTGGTGAGTTAAACAGACGTGACACTGGTTGTGTCTGGTGAGTTAAACAGACGTGACACTGGTTGTGTCTGGTGAGTTAAACAGACGTGACACTGGTTGTGTCTGGTGAGTTAAACAGACGTGACACTGGTTGTGTCTGGTGAGTTAAACAGACGTGACACTGGTTGTCTCTGGTGAGTTAAACAGACGTGACACTGGTTGTGTCTGGTGAGTTAAACAGACATAACACTGGTTGTCTCTGGTGAGTTAAACAGACATGACACTGGTTGTGTCTGGTGAGTTAAACAGACGTGACACTGGTTGTGTCTGGTGAGTTAAACAGACGTGACACTGGTTGTCTCTGGTGAGTTAAACAGACATGACACTGGTTGTGTCTGGTGAGTTAAACAGACGTGACACTGGTTGTCTCTGGTGAGTTAAACAGACGTGACACTGGTTGTCTCTGGTGAGTTAAACAGACGTGACGCTGGTTGTGTCTGGTGAGTTAAACAGACGTGACGCTGGTTGTGTCTGGTGAGTTAAACAGACGTGACACTGGTTGTGTCTGGTGAGTTAAACAGACGTGACGCTGGTTGTGTCTGGTGAGTTAAACAGACGTGACACTGGTTGTCTCTGGTGAGTTAAACAGACGTGACACTGGTTGTGTCTGGTGAGTTAAACAGACGTGACACTGGTTGTGTCTGGTGAGTTAAACAGACATGACACTGGTTGTGTCTGGTGAGTTAAACAGACGTGACGCTGGTTGTGTCTGGTGAGTTAAACAGACGTGACACTGGTTGTCTCTGGTGAGTTAAACAGACGTGATACTGGTTGTGTCTGGTGAGTTAAACAGACGTGACACTGGTTGTGTCTGGTGAGTTAAACAGACATGACACTGGTTGTGTCTGGTGAGTTAAACAGACGTGACACTGGTTGTCTCTGGTGAGTTAAACAGACGTGACACTGGTTGTGTCTGGTGAGTTAAACAGACACAACACTGGTTGTCTCTGGTGAGTTAAACAGACATGACACTGGTTGTCTCTGGTGAGTTAAACAGACGTGACACTGGTTGTCTCTGGTGAGTTAAACAGACATGACACTGGTTGTGTCTGGTGAGTTAAACAGACGTGACGCTGGTTGTGTCTGGTGAGTTAAACAGACGTGACACTGGTTGTGTCTGGTGAGTTAAACAGACGTGACACTGGTTGTCTCTGGTGAGTTAAACAGACGTGACACTGGTTGTGTCTGGTGAGTTAAACAGACGTGACGCTGGTTGTCTCTGGTGAGTTAAACAGACGTGACACTGGTTGTCTCTGGTGAGTTAAACAGACGTGACACTGGTTGTCTCTGGTGAGTTAAACAGACGTGACGCTGGTTGTGTCTGGTGAGTTAAACAGACGTGACACTGGTTGTCTCTGGTGAGTTAAACAGACGTGACGCTGGTTGTGTCTGGTGAGTTAAACAGACGTGACGCTGGTTGTCTCTGGTGAGTTAAACAGACATGACGCTGGTTGTCTCTGGTGAGTTAAACAGACGTGACACTGGTTGTCTCTGGTGAGTTAAACAGACATGACACTGGTTGTCTCTGGTGAGTTAAACAGACGTGACACTAGTTGTGTCTGGTGAGTTAAACAGACGTGACACTGGTTGTCTCTGGTGAGTTAAACAGACGTGACACTGGTTGTCTCTGGTGAGTTAAACAGACATGACACTGGTTGTCTCTGGTGAGTTAAACAGACGTGACACTAGTTGTGTCTGGTGAGTTAAACAGACGTGACACTGGTTGTCTCTGGTGAGTTAAACAGACATGACACTGGTTGTCTCTGGTGAGTTAAACAGACATTACACTGGTTGTGTCTGGTGAGTTAAACAGACGTGACACTGGTTGTGTCTGGTGAGTTAAACAGACGTGACGCTGGTTGTCTCTGGTGAGTTAAACAGACGTGACGCTGGTTGTGTCTGGTGAGTTAAACAGACATGACACTGGTTGTCTCTGGTGAGTTAAACAGACGTGACACTGGTTGTGTCTGGTGAGTTAAACAGACGTGACGCTGGTTGTCTCTGGTGAGTTAAACAGACATGACACTGGTTGTCTCTGGTGAGTTAAACAGACGTGACACTGGTTGTCTCTGGTGAGTTAAACAGACATGACACTGGTTGTGTCTGGTGAGTTAAACAGACGTGACACTGGTTGTCTCTGGTGAGTTAAACAGACGTGACACTGGTTGTGTCTGGTGAGTTAAACAGACGTGACGCTGGTTGTCTCTGGTGAGTTAAACAGACATGACACTGGTTGTCTCTGGTGAGTTAAACAGACGTGACACTGGTTGTGTCTGGTGAGTTAAACAGACGTGACACTGGTTGTGTCTGGTGAGTTAAACAGACGTGACACTGGTTGTGTCTGGTGAGTTAAACAGACGTGACACTGGTTGTGTCTGGTGAGTTAAACAGACGTGACACTGGTTGTCTCTGGTGAGTTAAACAGACGTGACACTGGTTGTGTCTGGTGAGTTAAACAGACGTGACGCTGGTTGTCTCTGGTGAGTTAAACAGACGTGACGCTGGTTGTCTCTGGTGAGTTAAACAGACGTGACACTGGTTGTGTCTGGTGAGTTAAACAGACGTGACACTGGTTGTCTCTGGTGAGTTAAACAGACGTGACACTGGTTGTCTCTGGTGAGTTAAACAGACGTGACACTGGTTGTCTCTGGTGAGTTAAACAGACGTGACACTGGTTGTGTCTGGTGAGTTAAACAGACATGACACTGGTTGTGTCTGGTGAGTTAAACAGACGTGACGCTGGTTGTGTCTGGTGAGTTAAACAGACGTGACACTGGTTGTCTCTGGTGAGTTAAACAGACATGACACTGGTTGTGTCTGGTGAGTTAAACAGACATGACACTGGTTGTCTCTGGTGAGTTAAACAGACGTGACACTGGTTGTGTCTGGTGAGTTAAACAGACATGACACTGGTTGTGTCTGGTGAGTTAAACAGACGTGACGCTGGTTGTGTCTGGTGAGTTAAACAGACGTGACACTGGTTGTGTCTGGTGAGTTAAACAGACATGACACTGGTTGTGTCTGGTGAGTTAAACAGACACGACACTGGTAGTCTCTGGTGAGTTAAACAGACGTGGCACTGGTTGTCTCTGGTGAGTTAAACAGACATGACACTGGTTGTGTCTGGTGAGTTAAACAGACACGACACTGGTAGTCTCTGGTGAGTTAAACAGACATGACACTGGTTGTCTCTGGTGAGTTAAACAGACGTGACACTGGTTGTCTCTGGTGAGTTAAACAGACATGACAATGGTTGTCTCTGGTGAGTTAAACAGACATGACACTGGTTGTGTCTGGTGAGTTAAACAGACGTGACACTGGTTGTCTCTGGTGAGTTAAACAGACGTGACACTGGTTGTGTCTGGTGAGTTAAACAGACGTGACGCTGGTTGTCTCTGGTGAGTTAAACAGACATGACACTGGTTGTCTCTGGTGAGTTAAACAGACGTGACACTGGTTGTCTCTGGTGAGTTAAACAGACATGACACTGGTTGTGTCTGGTGAGTTAAACAGACGTGACACTGGTTGTCTCTGGTGAGTTAAACAGACGTGACACTGGTTGTGTCTGGTGAGTTAAACAGACGTGACGCTGGTTGTCTCTGGTGAGTTAAACAGACATGACACTGGTTGTCTCTGGTGAGTTAAACAGACGTGACACTGGTTGTGTCTGGTGAGTTAAACAGACGTGACACTGGTTGTGTCTGGTGAGTTAAACAGACGTGACACTGGTTGTGTCTGGTGAGTTAAACAGACGTGACACTGGTTGTGTCTGGTGAGTTAAACAGACGTGACACTGGTTGTCTCTGGTGAGTTAAACAGACGTGACACTGGTTGTGTCTGGTGAGTTAAACAGACATGACACTGGTTGTCTCTGGTGAGTTAAACAGACGTGACGCTGGTTGTCTCTGGTGAGTTAAACAGACGTGACACTGGTTGTGTCTGGTGAGTTAAACAGACGTGACACTGGTTGTCTCTGGTGAGTTAAACAGACGTGACACTGGTTGTCTCTGGTGAGTTAAACAGACGTGACACTGGTTGTCTCTGGTGAGTTAAACAGACGTGACACTGGTTGTCTCTGGTGAGTTAAACAGACGTGACACTGGTTGTGTCTGGTGAGTTAAACAGACATGACACTGGTTGTGTCTGGTGAGTTAAACAGACGTGACGCTGGTTGTGTCTGGTGAGTTAAACAGACGTGACACTGGTTGTCTCTGGTGAGTTAAACAGACATGACACTGGTTGTGTCTGGTGAGTTAAACAGACATGACACTGGTTGTCTCTGGTGAGTTAAACAGACGTGACACTGGTTGTGTCTGGTGAGTTAAACAGACATGACACTGGTTGTGTCTGGTGAGTTAAACAGACGTGACGCTGGTTGTGTCTGGTGAGTTAAACAGACGTGACACTGGTTGTGTCTGGTGAGTTAAACAGACATGACACTGGTTGTGTCTGGTGAGTTAAACAGACACGACACTGGTAGTCTCTGGTGAGTTAAACAGACGTGACACTGGTTGTCTCTGGTGAGTTAAACAGACATGACACTGGTTGTGTCTGGTGAGTTAAACAGACACGACACTGGTAGTCTCTGGTGAGTTAAACAGACATGACACTGGTTGTCTCTGGTGAGTTAAACAGACGTGACACTGGTTGTCTCTGGTGAGTTAAACAGACATGACAATGGTTGTCTCTGGTGAGTTAAACAGACATGACACTGGTTGTGTCTGGTGAGTTAAACAGACGTGACACTGGTTGTCTCTGGTGAGTTAAACAGACGTGACACTGGTTGTGTCTGGTGAGTTAAACAGACGTGACACTGGTTGTGTCTGGTGAGTTAAACAGACGTGACGCTGGTTGTGTCTGGTGAGTTAAACAGACGTGACACTGGTTGTGTCTGGTGAGTTAAACAGACGTGACACTGGTTGTCTCTGGTGAGTTAAACAGACGTGACACTGGTTGTCTCTGGTGAGTTAAACAGACGTGACGCTGGTTGTGTCTGGTGAGTTAAACAGACGTGACACTGGTTGTCTCTGGTGAGTTAAACAGACGTGACGCTGGTTGTGTCTGGTGAGTTAAACAGACGTGACGCTGGTTGTCTCTGGTGAGTTAAACAGACATGACGCTGGTTGTCTCTGGTGAGTTAAACAGACGTGACACTGGTTGTCTCTGGTGAGTTAAACAGACATGACACTGGTTGTCTCTGGTGAGTTAAACAGACGTGACACTAGTTGTGTCTGGTGAGTTAAACAGACGTGACACTGGTTGTCTCTGGTGAGTTAAACAGACATGACACTGGTTGTGTCTGGTGAGTTAAACAGACGTGACACTGGTTGTGTCTGGTGAGTTAAACAGACGTGACACTGGTTGTCTCTGGTGAGTTAAACAGACGTGACGCTGGTTGTGTCTGGTGAGTTAAACAGACATGACACTGGTTGTCTCTGGTGAGTTAAACAGACGTGACACTGGTTGTGTCTGGTGAGTTAAACAGACGTGACGCTGGTTGTCTCTGGTGAGTTAAACAGACATGACACTGGTTGTCTCTGGTGAGTTAAACAGACGTGACACTGGTTGTCTCTGGTGAGTTAAACAGACATGACACTGGTTGTGTCTGGTGAGTTAAACAGACGTGACACTGGTTGTCTCTGGTGAGTTAAACAGACGTGACACTGGTTGTGTCTGGTGAGTTAAACAGACGTGCCGCTGGTTGTCTCTGGTGAGTTAAACAGACATGACACTGGTTGTCTCTGGTGAGTTAAACAGACATGACACTGGTTGTGTCTGGTGAGTTAAACAGACGTGACACTGGTTGTCTCTGGTGAGTTAAACAGACGTGACACTGGTTGTCTCTGGTGAGTTAAACAGACGTGACACTGGTTGTGTCTGGTGAGTTAAACAGACGTGACACTGGTTGTGTCTGGTGAGTTAAACAGACATGACGCTGGTTGTGTCTGGTGAGTTAAACAGACGTGACACTGGTTGTCTCTGGTGAGTTAAACAGACATGACACTGGTTGTCTCTGGTGAGTTAAACAGACGTGACACTGGTTGTGTCTGGTGAGTTAAACAGACGTGACACTGGTTGTGTCTGGTGAGTTAAACAGACACGACACTGGTTGTCTCTGGGCGTGGTCAACGTAGACTCACAAAGTTCTTTAAAAAACATAAATGTATGTTTTTGCATAGTATAGTTACATATAGCATAAATGTATATTGTATAGCATATTGTATAGTAGTGTATATAGGACTCATTACCTTTCATTCGTAAGCTTAGCATTGTATAGTATTTTATATTAGTACCTTTTATCATGTCTATTTATTATCTATTTTATTTGTATTTCTTTGCACAATCAAGGCGGGCATGGCCACCTTCATTTCACTACATGTCTCGTGTATGTATGTGACGAATAAATCTCTTAAATAAATCTCTTGAAGTTCCATCAACACGCAGTCTTGCACTCTCCATCATTTGTATACATTGTTAGACAGACACTGTATCCTAGAGACGCTGTATGAATGTCTTCTCTCAGGCTTTGGACCCAAAGCAGCAGCAGCCCGCCCCTGCCACCACCTCCGCCCAGGCTACCAAAGCTCGCAGACGGAGTAAACAGGGAGAGAACGAGGAGGAATACCAGGAGTCCATGGTGGCCATCACCAGAAACCTGCGAGATGTGGAGGGGCCGGACATGAAGGAGACCATGCAAGAGCAGATCCGGTAGTGGTTCTTTGCATGTCGGTAAGATCGTACAGAGAGGTTAACAGAGGCCGACCAGTGACCGAAAGGTTTCTGGTTTGAATCCCAGGCACTGGCAGAATGATGAGTCAGTGACTGAAGGGTGGCTGGTGACCACAGTCTGCCTACGTGCCCTTGAGCAAAAGGCTCCAGGGGAACTGCAACTGTGGGGCGACCCCCTGTGTGCTCTGACATCTCGTGAAATACACAAGTGTAAGTTACCATGTGTATCTAGGAGGGATATATGCAGAATAAATACACTGCAATTGCCTTATGGACATTGACAATAAAAAAAAAATGTAGTCCAAGTTCAAGTTCAAGTTTCTTTAATAGTTGTCATACAGAATACTTTTATACAAAATGCTTCTTTCTGTTACGCTCCAGAGACTGTGCTAGACAAAAGATAAGTATGAAATAAAATAGTATAGCATGTAAAAATAGAAGTAAAAAATAGAAGTCACGTACGTAGACACAGTGTTCAGTATATACATGCAGAATAGAAGTAACTGAGTTACCATACAATATACAATATACTATGCAATATACTAATATACAATATACTATATAGTGCAAAGCAGAAATGGGATGAGGTACAATTTAGGTACAATTTACAGTAAGGTGTACTGAGGTATGGGTTGTAGTGCAAAACCTTTACCAATAAATATAAAGTGTGTTTAGGTGTTCTAAAGTGTGGAGAGTGGGTGCTGCAGTGTGTTGTTTGTTTAAAGTGAGTGTGTGCGTGTGGATGTTGTTATGGTTTGACACCGACCCCAAACGCTAACGACACAAAGAGAGTTGTTTCAGAGTTGCCAAAAACTAGGGCTTGTTTTATTTCACAAAATAGCAGCAAGAACTTGGTTGAAAACAAACAAAGACTGGGATACAAGCATTAGAAGAATGTTGCTGCTCTGCAGCTTCTCCCGGGAAGGTTAGTCTGAGGAATCTGACAGTGACGTCAGAGCCGCTCTGCAGAATCCTCTCGGCAGCTCTCCGAGGTGGTAACGGGACAGAGAGAGAGAGAGAGAGAGAGCGGGTTAGCTCAGAGTACAGTTGGGAACAGAACAGGTGACAGGAGAAGTGACTTGTCCCAAAACAGGTAATCCAAGTGACTGAATCTTCGGTGTAAATACACACTGTGAGCAATGTCCCAACAACAATCCAAGTGATAGAATCTTCGGTGCGAATACACACAGTGAGCGATGTCCCAATAATAATCCAAGTGATAATATCTTCGGTGTGAATACACACAGTGAGCAAAGTTCAAGCAAATATTATCCCAAATGAACAATCCAAAAAGCAGGCACAGGGTGAGTGACAGACCGAACAAAAAGCAGGATCTCTTCAGTGTCTACACACACGAAAAACGATAGGGACAAAAGACTGTCTTGCAAAACTCACCCAGGCGCTGTGCGTAAAGAGAGCAGGATCAAACAGGGCGAGCGCGTCGTTACGGGGAACGGGTTGTCCAAGCGGAATACTTCTTGAGTGTCCTGGGAGGCAAAGCACAGGGAAAACAGCAGGCAAGGAAGGAACGGCAAATGCTGATAATATATCAAAACGATCCAACAACACTTGATGGGGAATCGGGGTATATATAATCAAAAGGAATGCTTAATGACAAGCTGTGACAGCTGCGGGATGAGATTGACAAGCGTGTGGTTGGGGAAGCACCAATCAAACGGCGTCTACAGGAAGAAGCGTGTGAAGAGGAGAATGCAATTAATTAACTGAAAACTTAAAGGAACAGAGCAAGTAGGCTTAAAGGAACAGAGCGAGTAGGTGAGCAGCGGACAAAACCTCACAGTACCCCCCCCTCCACGGGAGCCACCCGGCGACCAGGCCGACCTGGCTCGTCCGGATGGGCACGATGGAAGTCCGTGATCAGGCCGGGATCCACGATGAGCTGTCGGGAGACCCAGCTCCGCTCCTCCGGGCCGTAACCCTCCCAGTCCACCAGGTACTGGAACCCCCGACCCCGCCGTCGAACGCCCATCAACCGGCGGACCTGCCACTGGGGGTGACCATCCACCATCTCGGGAGGCGGAGGATCAGGAGCTGGAGGCATCAGGGGACTGAGGGAGACAGGCTTAACCCGGGAGACATGGAAAACGGGGTGAATGTGCATGGACGCAGGATGTTTCAGACGCAGAGCCGCCGGACTGAGTACCTTCAGAACCTCGAAAGGTCCGACGAAACGGGGGTTAAGCTTCTTGGCCGAGGACCGAAGCGGGAGGTCCTTCGCGGAAAGCCACACCCTCTGCCCAGGGTGGTAAGTCGGCGCAGGAACCCGGCGCCGGTCGGCCCCACGACAGGCGCGCTCAGATGTCCGGAGCAGCGCGGTCCTGGTGATCTCCCAGACCCGTCGGCAGCGGTCGAGGTGGACCTGCACGGAGGGAACTGCCACCTCCGTCTCCTGTGCGGGGAAAAGAGGGGGTTGGTAGCCCAGGGAAACCTCAAATGGTGAGAGGCCGGTGGCGGAACTGACCATGGAGTTGATGGAGTACTCGACCCAGGGAAGGAAACGGCTCCAGGAAGCTGGTCTCTCGGCTGCCACACACACCGAAGAGCAGACTCCACGCTCTGGTTCATCCTCTCCGTTTGTCCGTTAGTCTGGGGATGATAACCAGAGGAAAGACTGACCGTCGCCCCCAATTCCTTGCAAAAAGCCCGCCATACCTGGGAGGTGAACTGGGGCCCCCGGTCAGAGACGATGTCCTGGGGAAAACCATGAAGGCGGAACACGTGGTGAGTCAGGAGGTCCGCCGTCTCGGCCGCCGAGGGAAGCTTGGAAAGGGCCACGAGGTGAACCCCCTTGCTGAATCGATCCACCACGGTCAGAAGGCAAGTGTTTCCCTGGGAGGAGGGAAGACCTGTGACGAAGTCTAGCGCCACATGTGACCAAGGACGGCTCGGAACGGGAAGTGGCTGTA
This sequence comes from Notolepis coatsorum, assembly GCF_963971535.1. Taxonomy (NCBI): domain Eukaryota; kingdom Metazoa; phylum Chordata; class Actinopteri; order Aulopiformes; family Paralepididae; genus Notolepis; species Notolepis coatsorum. The sequence continues at coordinate 77,759 of NW_028171518.1, forward strand.
ACAGCCCGGAGGGTGCCTGGTGCGAGGCCTTGCTGCGGGCACAGACCGCGCAGGCCAATACGAACTCCTTGGCGTCGTTCCGCATGGTGGGCCACCAGAAACGACGAGCCAGGAAGGAGAACGTGCGATGAACGCCCGGGTGGCAGGCGAACCGGCTGGTATGGCCCCACAGCAGCACCCGGGACCGGACAGAGTCGGGGACGAAGAGACGATGAATCGGAACGTTGCTTGGAGCACGCTGGAAGCGTAGGGCACGTCTAACCACCCCCTCGATGCCCAAGGTGATGGCTCCAACCACCCTGGCCTCCGGGAGGATGGGAGTCGGGTCCTCAGAGGGTGGAGCCCCCTTGGAGTGTAACCGGGACAGGGAGTCGGCCTTCGTGTTGCGGGAACCAGGACGAAAAGTCAGCGAGAAGTCGAACCGACTGAGGAAGCTGGCCCATCTCGCCTGCCGACCGTTGAGGCGCTTGGAAGCGCGGATGAACGTCAGGTTCTTGTGGTCCGTCCAGATGGTAAATGGCTCCTCGGCCCCCTCAAGCCAATGACGCCACTCCTCCAAAGCAGCCACGACCGCCAGCAGCTCCCGATTGCCGGTGTTGTAGTTCCTCTCGGCAGGGAGGAACCGACGCGAGTAGAAGGCGCAAGGATGTACCTTCTGGTCCGTTGCCGAACGCTGGGATAAGACAGCCCCCAGTCCAGTATCCGAGGCGTCCACCTCAACGATGAACTGTCTCTTGGGGTCAGGGTGGAGCAAGATCGGGGCGGAAGTGAACCTCTTCTTGAGGGAGCGGAACGCAGCACATGCCGCTGGGGACCAGTCGAACGGCAGGGCGGGAGAGGTCAGTCTGGTAAGTGGCTCCGCCACTTGACTGTAGTTCCGGATGAACCTTCGGTAGAAGTTGGCGAACCCGAGGAAACTCTGTAACTCCTTCCGAGTGGTGGGTTCAGGCCATTCCTCCACAGCTTGGATCTTGCGAGGATCCGCTCGGGTCAAGCCCTTCTCCACGATGAAGCCCAGGTAGTCGACGGAGTCGGAGTGGAAACGGCACTTCTCCGCCTTGACGAAGAGCCGATTGTGGAGGAGGCGCTCCAGCACACGGCGGACATGCTGGATGTGCTCCTCGAGGGTCTTGGAGAAGATGAGGATGTCGTCCAGGTACACCACCACAAACACCTCCAGCATGTCACGAAGGACGTCGTTCATGAGCGCCTGGAATACCGCCGGGGCGTTGGTGAGGCCGAACGGCATCACCAGGTACTCGTAGTGGCCCCTGGGGGTCTTGAAGGCGGTCTTCCATTCATCGCCCTCACGGATACGGACAAGATGGTAGGCACTCCGGAGGTCCAGCTTGGTAAAGACGGTAGCCTGGGTGAGAGGTTCGAAGGTGGAGTTCATGAGAGGAAGAGGGTACTTGTTCTTGATGGTGATCTCGTTGAGCTGGCGATAGTCGATGCAGGGTCGAAGGTCCCCGTCCTTCTTCCCAACAAAGAAGAAACCGGCCGCCACCGGGGAGGAGGAAGGCCGAATGAGTCCTGCTTCCAAGGACTCAGAGATGTACTGATCCATCGCCTTCTTCTCCGGAACGGTCAGACTGTAGAGGCGGCTGCCGGGAAGGGGAGCCCCTTGGCGGAGGTCGATGGCGCAGTCGTAAGGACGGTGGGGTGGAAGGGCCTGAGCCCTGGACTTACTGAAAACCTCCAAGAGGTCGTGGTACTCGGGGGGTATGGATGAAGAGTCCGGAGGCGACTCACCAGCGGGCCTCCGGGGCGGGGGACAGGACGCCGCCTGTAGACACTGGGCGTGACAGGAGGAGCTCCAGCCCTTGATGGTACCGGAGGACCAGGCGATGTGGGGCTCGTGCAGCGCGAGCCAGGGCCTACCCAGGACCACCGGGACAAGAGGGGATCGGGTGATAAGGAACTGGATTCTCTCAACGTGGTTCCCAGCGATGGTCAGCACGACTGGGCAGGTGCGTTGAGAGATGTCGGCCAGGCGGTGTTGGTCCAATGCGAAGATCTCCAAAGGCCTCACTAGGTCCTCAAGTGGAATGTTGGCCCGGGTAGCAAACTCGAAGTCGAGGAAACTCTCGTCTGCCCCAGAGTCGATGAGTGCCTCCACCGTGGCCCGTTGGTCCGCCCAGGCCAGGGTGACGCTCATCAGATGGCCAGGTGGTGCGCGGCTCTGGGAATGAGAAAAACGGCTCACCAGGATTTCCCGGGGTCTCGGCGAGCCTGGTCTTTTGGCCGGGTGGGGCAGTTGGCGATTCGGTGTCCCTCCCGACCGCAGTAGAGGCAGAGACCGGACCTGTACCTCGCCTCACGTTCAGCCTGGCTCAGATGAGAGCGTCCCAGCTGCATGGGTTCCTCCTCGCGAACCGAACGGGAGGGTAAGCTACCACCAGTCGTGTTGAGGGCAGGGCGACCAGCAGTAACGTCATGAGTACGGGGGGTCCGGAGTCCCTCAGGAGGTACCTGTCGGGTCCTCTCACGCCTTCTCTCCTGGAGGTGTCCGTCGATGCGAATGGCGAGGCTGAACAGGTCCTCGAGGGAGTCAGGCTCCTCCCGGGTCGCGAGCTGGTCCCTGACTGCGTCACTGAGCCCCCTCATGAAGGTTAGGCGAAGTGCTGGGTCGTTCCAACCACTCTCCACCGGCGCCAGTCGAAACTCCAGGACGTAGTATGTTACCCCGCCGCTCCCCTGTCGGAAGGTACCCAACCGGGCTCCAGGGTCCAGACCACGGGCTGGATGGTGGAACACCCTGCGGAGCTCAGCCACGAAGTCTGGATAGGAGAAACAAAAATCTGCATCCATTGCCCAGGAGGAAGTGACCCACTGGGCTGCCCGGCCTGAGAGCAAGTTTGTCATATAGGCCACTCGGGCTCCTTCTGAAGTGAATCGACTGGGTTGATGACGGAAAACCAACTCACATTGCATGATGAATGTGGCACACTCCTCGGGATTGCCGTCGAACAGCCGTGGGACGGAGAGACGGGGTTCCCGAGGTGCGGGATCGGGAAGCGCAGGGCCTGCTGGGGCTGCGGGGGATGCTCCTGCCAATGCTCCTGAAGGAAGTGGGGGTACAAGTAAAGCGTTAACGGTGTCGCTCAGCGTGTGAAGATGAAGGAGTATACTTGACTGTTGTCCTGCCAGAGCGGCCAGGGACCCTTGAATAGGCTGGACCTGTTCCCTGAGTTCATGCACCGCAGCCGCAGCCCTCTCTAGTTGGTGACTGTGATCCTTGGTCAACTCGATCTGACCAGCTAGTGCTGTTCTGACTCTCTCTGTGTCGGCTGGGGTCGTCATATTGGTTGGATCGTAATGTTATGGTTTGACACCGACCCCAAACGCTAACGACACAAAGAGAGTTGTTTCAGAGTTGCCAAAAACTAGGGCTTGTTTTATTTCACAAAATAGCAGCAAGAACTTGGTTGAAAACAAACAAAGACTGGGATACAAGCATTAGAAGAATGTTGCTGCTCTGCAGCTTCTCCCGGGAAGGTTCGTCTGAGGAATCTGACAGTGACGTCAGAGCCGCTCTGCAGAATCCTCTCGGCAGCTCTCCGAGGTGGTAACGGGACAGAGAGAGAGAGAGAGAGAGCGGGTTAGCTCAGAGTACAGTTGGGAACAGAACAGGTGACAGGAGAAGTGACTTGTCCCAAAACAGGTAATCCAAGTGACTGAATCTTCGGTGTAAATACACACTGTGAGCAATGTCCCAACAACAATCCAAGTGATAGAATCTTCGGTGCGAATACACACAGTGAGCGATGTCCCAATAATAATCCAAGTGATAATATCTTCGGTGTGAATACACACAGTGAGCAAAGTTCAAGCAAATATTATCCCAAATGAACAATCCAAAAAGCAGGCACAGGGTGAGTGACAGACCGAACAAAAAGCAGGATCTCTTCAGTGTCTACACACACGAAAAACGATAGGGACAAAAGACTGTCTTGCAAAACTCACCCAGGCGCTGTGCGTAAAGAGAGCAGGATCAAACAGGGCGAGCGCGTCGTTACGGGGAACGGGTTGTCCAAGCGGAATACTTCTTGAGTGTCCTGGGAGGCAAAGCACAGGGAAAACAGCAGGCAAGGAAGGAACGGCAAATGCTGATAATATATCAAAACGATCCAACAACACTTGATGGGGAATCGGGGTATATATAATCAAAAGGAATGCTTAATGACAAGCTGTGACAGCTGCGGGATGAGATTGACAAGCGTGTGGTTGGGGAAGCACCAATTAAACGGCGTCTACAGGAAGAAGCGTGTGAAGAGGAGAATGCAATTAATTAACTGAAAACTTAAAGGAACAGAGCGAGTAGGCTTAAAGGAACAGAGCGAGTAGGTGAGCAGCGGACAAAACCTCACAGATGTGTGTGTTGTGAGTGCATTTGATGGTTGTTGCATAGTGTTATTGTTCGTTGAGCAACCTGATGGCCTGGGGATAGAAGCTTCTTCTGAGTCTTTCTGTGCTTGCCATGAGACTCCGGTATCGCTTGCCTGACCGCAGCAGTTCAAAAAGGCAGTTGTTTGGGTGGCTGGAGTCCTTGATAATTCTCTTAGCCTTACCCCTGCACCGCTTGTTGTAAATGTTCTGGAGAGTGGGGAGCCCCCCTCCAATTGTGCGTTCGGCTGAACGTGCCACTCTCTGTAGTCTGTAGTCTGCTAGTCCTCTTTTTACACAGAGCATTTCCCCAATCAGGGTGATTTTGATTAAAATATGTTGATGGTCCAATCCAATCCATCCAATCCAACTTAATTTATAAAGCGCTTTAACAGCCACAGGGGCACAAAGTGCTGATACGTTGATGGTTATATAATGTATCATTCTTTCCTGCACGTTTGACTTCTAGTGATGCAACAGGATCTTTTCCAGACTACCCAGAGCAAGAGGCCGGAGGCTCCACTCTTCTCTTCGCAGAGAAAACCCCCCAGGAGGTACAGTACAGCATCTATCTCCCATCACACAGTCAAACTATAGTTCACAGCCTGCTTGTACAGTAGTTCAAATCTGTATTACATTATCATCGCAGACATCTTGGTAGGCAAAGATGTATAAAAAATAATCAGTCAATCAAATCGACAGGTGATCATTAAATGACAGTGATGCAACTATGCTTTGTTTCAGTTAATGGAGGAATTAGCTGCAAAGGAGGAGGAGGAGGACGTCAACAACAAACCAAAGGGCAAAGAAGAGAAGAAGGAACAAGGAAAGAAAGGAAAGGACAAAGGGAAGGGAGGAGAAGAGGTGGGTTGTTCTGGAATTGTGTTGTTTTCAATCATGTTTGTATTATGTATTATGTTGTATTATGAATTCTGAACAATATAAAGATCTAAAGCATTTATAAGGCTGATTACTATGACCACACAAATCCACTGTTTATAAAGTTATGAAATGTAATGATTTGGTTTATTATACATTTAATTTTTTTCCCAATACAGGAAAGCAAATATGATTTGAGAGACGTTTGTAAGTTTACTGTTCAAAAAGCTAAGAAAGGGATTACAAGGAGATGTATTTCTATTGTTGAGGTTAACTTGTGGAACAATGCTGATATACATTTAAGAATTAGTCATTTGCTTTTGCTTATCCAAAAAATGGTTTGTATAGATATTATTGAAGGTTACAAATCTGAACAAGTTGTATTTTGTAAATTTTTTGGTTTCCGTTTTGGAGGCTTAAGAATACAGGACAGGCATGTATAAGTGTTATGCTTCAGCCTGTACCTTTTCTGTCACTGCCAAAATCAAAGACTGTTGACAGTCTGCATATTGCATATTGTATTGTGTGTGATGACTGAATACAAAAACGACTAATACTACTATTACTAAATAAGAGGATTTAGCTCAATCGAATCAACCATAATGTGATCAGGTAGAGATTGCAATGCAGTGCGTGTTTAGATGGATCGGCGTAACCTTCTACTGAACCACAGGGGGAGGAGGAGGCAGGGTTGAAGATGCTGCCCTCTGCTCTCCTGTCTGATTTGGAAGTGGGACACAAGACCTTTGTGGGTAAGCTCCATAAAAAACCTCATACTATAGCTCTACAAACAAGGTACGCACTCCTATCTTTTAAAGCGTGACATTGCTACAACGGGACCCGTCTAATGGCTGGCGCCCAATGTGTTAAAGGTTAAGAGTTACAGTAGAATGGTTCCCCCTATCTGACGATGCTTAAAGGTTAGGAGTTAGAATGGTCCCCCCTATCTGACGATGCTTAAAGGTTAGGAGTTACAGTAGAATGGTTCCCCGTATCTCACAATGCTTAAAGGTGTGGTAACATTGACTGTGTATTTCATAATCCATATGTGTGTATAATTAGAAAACCACAATGCAAAAGTCTGGTGTGCCATAAGGAGTGATACTAGCGTGACAGGAAACAGGTAAAACTGTTTGAGCCCCTATGAAACCCCTGCTGTGTTGAACTGTATTCAGGAGACAGTCAACAAACCCCCACACAAACAGATGTACTTAACTACTTAGAACAGAAGGAACAGTCACTCAACCCCCACTCAAGCAATGGCTAATCTATAGAACAAACAACACCTTTCCACAGGGACAGTTGCACCAAAAAGCAGAAGGCTAAATGAAACAATTATAGATTAGAGACAAAACGCACTGTTACATCATCACTGAAAACTGCAAATATCTGTAATAATGGTTAAATACAAATAATGCCTTAAGTACATATGACTAGAATGATTAGATCTTCCCACGCACAGAGTGGGAACCTCAAGTTGACTTTATGTTAATGTACCTCACACCCCCGTAGGAGTCAAGAGGACAGCTGGTCTGAACGAGGGCAGACCAGCACAAACAAGATTATATTAATTAAACTGACTTATTTGATAAAAGGATTTAAATGTCATTTAGAATGTCACCTGAGTATGCAATTTGGTATCAAAAGGTAAACAAAAGAGTAAAACTGTGATAATACTGGAAGAGTGTAATTCATATACACTGGAAATACTTTGTAAAAGTTTATGGGAATTACCCCTCTGTCCAACTGAGAAGACCACAGCCCAAAGGAGGGGGCGGACGGCCCCCAGAAGACAAACCTGATTGGAACCCAAGAAACAGAAGAAAGCCTGTTTTTAGAATCAAGAACCAATTGGAACAGAACGCCATATATATATATATATATATATATATATATATATATATATATATATATATATATATATATATATATATATATAATATAACTGATTGGCTATGAATCAAGTCAACTTGTGACATCATTTTGAGTATAAAAAGGAAAACTCATTGTTAAGCATCCAGAGAATGCTGTTGTCTTGCATGTGAGTAAATCATGGAAAAACCACTGTTGTTTAGTTTAGTGTAACATGTACAGATCCCTATCTGTTGACCAGGTTTACTCATGTGAAATGCTCAGTAGATTCTCTCTTCATTTGATAAACATGACTACTGTTTTATGTACAGACTGGGTTTGATGTGCAAACCTTATCAATAATTTTGTACAACATGTTTTGATGTACTATGAAATGATCCCTGTATGTAAACAACAACATTTAATTTCACTCTGAGCCCAGAGGCAAATAAATCATGAGTTTTAACTATAGCTCTATTGTCTGGCTGCACAGTTTATTTCTCTACTGGCTATATTTGAAGTCAGATGAGAGGAACCATTCTCCTTCTCTCCCTCTAGTTGGCAACCTCAATGCACTGTAAATAACCTTAGAAATGTATAGAATATACGACAAAGGTTAGGATTTACCGTAGAATGGTTCCCCCTATCTGACGGTGCTTAAAGGTTAGGGTTAGGGTTAGAATGGGCATCGGCAGTGAAGAGTTTGTGTCGCTGCCTCCCTGACCTCAACTGAACGTGTCTTTTATCATCAGATGTGTGGCAGAACCGTGAGGAGTCGAGCAACTACAGCCAGAGGCATGAAGCCGAGCTGGTCAAGGAGGAAAAAAGGAAAGAGATTGAGGCAGAGATCCGCGTGCAGGTAATGCTGCCCTTGTGGATACACGGACTACAGGATAACAGCACAGTGGCTCAGGAGGTAGAGCGGTCTAGAGACAGTGGCTCAGGAGGTAGAGCTGGTCTAGAGACAGTGGCTCAGGAGGTAGAGCGGTCTAGAGACAGTGGCTCAGGAGGTAGAGCTGGTCTAGATACAGTGGCTCAGGAGGTAGAGCGGTCTAGAGACAGTGGCTCAGGAGGTAGAGCGGTCTAGAGACAGTGTCTCAGGAGGTAGAGCGGTCTAGAGACAGTGGCTCAGGAGGTAGAGCGGTCTAGAGACAGTGTCTCAGGAGGTAGAGCGGTCTAGAGACAGTGTCTCAGGAGGTAGAGCTGGTCTAGAGACAGTGGCTCAGGAGGTAGAGCTGGTCTAGAGACAGTGGCTCAGGAGGTAGAGCGGTCTAGAGACAGTGGCTCAGGAGGTAGAGCGGTCTAGATACAGTGGCTCAGGAGGTAGAGCGGTCTAGATACAGTGGCTCAGGAGGTAGAGCGGTCTAGAGACAGTGGCTCAGGAGGTAGAGCGGTCTAGAGACAGTGGCTCAGGAGGTAGAGCGGTCTAGAGACAGTGGCTCAGGAGGTAGAGCTGGTCTAGAGACAGTGTCTCAGGAGGTAGAGCGGTCTAGAGACAGTGGCTCAGGAGGTAGAGCGGTCTAGAGACAGTGGCTCAGGAGGTAGAGTGGTCTAGAGACAGTGGCTCAGGAGGTAGAGCGGTCTAGAGACAGTGGCTCAGGAGGTAGAGCGGTCTAGAGACAGTGGCTCAGGAGGTAGAGCGGTCTAGAGACAGTGGCTCAGGAGGTAGAGCGGTCTAGAGACAGTGGCTCAGGAGGTAGAGCTGGTCTAGATACAGTGGCTCAGGAGGTAGAGCGGTCTAGAGACAGTGGCTCAGGAGGTAGAGCTGGTCTAGAGACAGTGGCTCAGGAGGTAGAGCGGTCTAGAGACAGTGGCTCAGGAGGTAGAGCTGGTCTAGAGACAGTGTCTCAGGAGATAGAGCTGGTCTAGAGACAGTGTCTCAGGAGGTAGAGCTGGTCTAGAGACAGTGGCTCAGGATGTAGAGCGGTCTAGAGACAGTGTCTCAGGAGGTAGAGCTGGTCTAGAGACAGTGGCTCAAGAGGTAGAGCTGGTCTAGAGACAGTGGCTCAGGAGGTAGAGCGGTCTAGAGACAGTGGCTCAGGAGGTAGAGCGGTCTAGAGACAGTGTCTCAGGAGGTAGAGCGGTCTAGAGACAGTGGCTCAGGAGGTAGAGCGGTCTAGAGACAGTGGCTCAGGAGGTAGAGCGGTCTAGAGACAGTGGCTCAGGAGGTAGAGCTGGTCTAGAGACAGTGGCTCAGGAGGTAGAGCGGTCTAGAGACAGTGGCTCAGGAGGTAGAGTGGTCTAGAGACAGTGGCTCAGGAGGTAGAGCTGGTCTAGAGACAGTGTCTCAGGAGGTAGAGCTGGTCTAGAGACAGTGGCTCAGGAGGTAGAGCTGGTCTAGAGACAGTGGCTCAGGAGGTAGAGCTGGTCTAGAGACAGTGGCTCAGGAGGTAGAGTGGTCTAGATACAGTGGCTCAGGAGGTAGAGCGGTCTAGAGACAGTGTCTCAGGAGGTAGAGCTGGTCTAGAGACAGTGGCTCAGGAGGTAGAGCGGTCTAGAGACAGTGGCTCAGGAGGTAGAGCTGGTCTAGAGACAGTGGCTCAGGAGGTAGAGCTGGTCTAGAGACAGTGGCTCAGGATGTAGAGTGGTCTAGAGACAGTGTCTCAGGAGGTAGAGCTGGTCTAGAGACAGTGGCTCAGGAGGTAGAGCGGTCTAGAGACAGTGGCTCAGGAGGTAGAGCGGTCTAGAGACAGTGGCTCAGGAGGTAGAGCTGGTCTAGAGACAGTGGCTCAGGAGGTAGAGCTGGTCTAGAGACAGTGGCTCAGGAGGTAGAGCTGGTCTAGAGACAGTGGCTCAGGAGGTAGAGCGGTCTAGAGACAGTGGCTCAGGAGGTAGAGCTGGTCTAGATACAGTGTCTCAGGAGGTAGAGCGGTCTAGATACAGTGTCTCAGGAGGTAGAGCGGTCTAGAGACAGTGGCTCAGGAGGTAGAGCGGTCTAGAGACAGTGTCTCAGGAGGTAGAGCGGTCTAGAGACAGTGGCTCAGGAGGTAGAGCGGTCTAGAGACAGTGGCTCAGGAGGTAGAGCGGTCTAGAGACAGTGTCTCAGGAGGTAGAGCGGTCTAGAGACAGTGTCTCAGGAGGTAGAGCGGTCTAGAGACAGTGTCTCAGGAGGTAGAGCGGTCTAGATACAGTGTCTCAGGAGGTAGAGCGGTCTAGAGACAGTGGCTCAGGAGGTAGAGCGGTCTAGAGACAGTGTCTCAGGAGGTAGAGCGGTCTAGAGACAGTGGCTCAGGAGGTAGAGCGGTCTAGAGACAGTGGCTCAGGAGGTAGAGCGGTCTAGAGACAGTGGCTCAGGAGGTAGAGCGGTCTAGAGACAGTGGCTCAGGAGGTAGAGTGGTCTAGAGACAGTGGCTCAGGAGGTAGAGCGGTCTAGAGACAGTGTCTCAGGAGGTAGAGCTGGTCTAGAGACAGTGGCTCAGGAGGTAGAGCTGGTCTAGAGACAGTGGCTCAGGAGGTAGAGCTGGTCTAGAGACAGTGGCTCAGGAGGTAGAGCTGGTCTAGAGACAGTGTCTCAGGAGGTAGAGCGGTCTAGAGACAGTGTCTCAGGAGGTAGAGCGGTCTAGAGACAGTGGCTCAGGAGGTAGAGCGGTCTAGAGACAGTGTCTCAGGAGGTAGAGCTGGTCTAGAGACAGTGTCTCAGGAGGTAGAGCTGGTCTAGAGACAGTGGCTCAGGAGGTAGAGCTGGTCTAGAGACAGTGTCTCAGGAGGTAGAGCTGGTCTAGAGACAGTGGCTCAGGAGGTAGAGCGGTCTAGAGACAGTGGCTCAGGAGGTAGAGTGGTCTAGAGACAGTGTCTCGGGAGGTAGAGCGGTCGTCTGGTAATCTGAAGGTTCCCGGTTCGATTCCCGCTCCTCCCGGGCAGCGTGTCGAAGTGGCCTTGAGCAAGACCCTTAACCCCTAATTGCTCCCGATGAGCAGGTTGGCACCTTGCATGGTCGCCTCTGCCGTTGGTGTGTGAATGTGTCAGTGAATGGGTGAATGTGAGGAACAAAATTGTAAAGTGCTTTGGAGAAAATAGATATACAGTATAAATGCACTTTACCATTTAATCATAAAAAATTCTGGGCTTTATGCATGTAATCACCAACTCCTGTGATTACATTTTGTATTTGTACATTGAAGACTTGGGAATAAGAATTGCTACTGTCAAGTAAAGCGTGATTTACTTCGCTTTATTCTGGTTTAATGAAACAGCGGTTTAAAACCGAGAGAATAAGCAGTTGTTAGAATGATATCAAATAGAGTAATTAGAACATCAGGCAGTGGTGTTCACTGGTTCGCTCTGTTTCCATCAGGTGGATGAGTTGATGAGACAGGAGCTCGCTAACCTGAAGCTAGTTGTGGATAAAGTCACGTCTGGCAAACCCAAAGGAAGCAAGGTATATTATTATGAACACATTAGAGGTTTGACGTCTTATATATATATATATAACGCTCCAGATCTTTATTCCTGTTGGTTTATTTTGTGATGTATAGTAATGATGTATTCCAGACCCAGTACTTAGAAGTGAATTCACCTCTTGGTACAGTGGTCTGTGATGCCGCCCACGGCGCGCGAGGCCGGGGTTCAACTCCCACTCAGGGCGATCCCTTAACAGGGGTCGAATCGAAACACAATGCAGAGCGAGATCACACGGGTCACACATGCATTGCTCTTGATCTGCCAATTTTGTGCACATTTTTGCCTATGTCTTTGTTTTACTGCTGTGAAGCACTTCTTGTATGAAAGGTGCTATACAAATAAAGTGTATTATTATTATTATTGACTGCTGAGACTCACAGGTGTGAGTTTCAGATCCTGGACCACATCATCCAGGTAGTGGTACTCCGAGAACTCTTTCTCCACCATCTCGTGCTTGAGCTCCAGCACTCTCCCCATCACGCCCTCCAGGACCCCCCGGATCACGCGTCTCTTCTGGGGGTGGACCACCTGGTCGTAGGCCTCCTCCAGCTGCCGGAAGATTTGAATGTAACGTACGTAGAGGGTGGCCACGCGCTGGACGAACACCACCCGGTCCTTTTCTGGACGAGGGGGCTCGACAGGGAGCTCCTGAGTCAGCAGACTGCTCAGCTCCACTTGGGCTTCTGCCCATTGCTTGTTGTACGCACTGGAAAGAGATAAGATGAGATCAGATATTCCTTTACTGATCCCCTTGGGGGAATTTAGGCATTATAGCAGTATGGGGGCGGGGGGGGGGGTACAGGTATGGGCATGCCCAACAGCGTGTAGTCTTTTACCGCGGGATGGTGGTCTGGGGCTCGCAGGACGGTGGCCTGGGGCTGGCAGGACGGTGGTCTGGGGCTCGCAGGACGTGGCCTGGGGCTCGCAGGACGGTGGTCTGGGGCTCGCAGGGCGGTGGTCTGGGGCTGGCAGGACGGTGGTCTGGGGCTGGCAGGGCGGTGGTCTGGGGCTGGCAGGACGGTGGTCTGGGGCTCGCAGGACGGTGGTCTGGGGCTCGCAGGACGGTGGTCTGGGGCTCGCAGGACGGTGGTCTGGGGCTTGCAGGACGGTGGCCTGGGGCTCGCAGGACGGTGGTCTGGGGCTCGCAGGACGGTGGTCTGGGGCTCACGCGGCGGTGGTCTGGGGCTCGCAGGACGGTGGCCTGGGGCTCGCAGGACGGTGGTCTGGGGCTCGCAGGACGGTGGTCTGGGGCTCGCAGGACGGTGGCCTGGGGCTCGCAGGATGGTGGTCTGGGGCTCGCAGGACGGTGGTCTGGGGCTCGCGGGACGGTGGTCTGGGGCTGGCAGGACGGTGGTCTGGGGCTCGCAGGACGGTGGTCTGGGGCTCGCAGGACGGTGGTCTGGGGCTCGCAGGACGGTGGTCTGGGGCTCGCAGGACGGTGGTCTGGGGCTCGCAGGACGGTGGCCTGGGGCTCGCAGGACGTGGCCTGGGGCTCGCAGGACGGTGGTCTGGGGCTCGCAGGACGGTGGCCTGGGGCTCGCAGGACGGTGGTCTGGGGCTCGCAGGACGGTGGTCTGGGGCTCGCAGGACGGTGGCCTGGGGCTCGCAGGACGGTGGTCTGGGGCTCGCAGGACGTGGTCTGGGGCTCGCTGGACGGTGGTCTGGGGCTCGCAGGACGGTGGTCTGGGGCTCGCAGGACGGTGGTCTGGGGCTCGCAGGACGGTGGTCTGGGGCTCGCAGGACGGTGGTCTGGGGCTCGCGTGGCGGTGGTCTGGGGCTCGCAGGACGTGGTCTGGGGCTCGCAGGACGGTGGTCTGGGGCTCGCTGGACGGTGGCCTGGGGCTCGCAGGACGGTGGCCTGGGGCTCGCAGGACGGTGGCCTGGGGCTCGCAGGGCGGTGGTCTGGGGCTCGCAGGACGGTGGTCTGGGGCTCGCAGGACGGTGGCCTGGGGCTCGCAGGGCGGTGGTCTGGGGCTCGCAGGACGGTGGTCTGGGGCTGGCAGGACGGTGGTCTGGGGCTCGCAGGACGGTGGTCTGGGGCTCGCAGGACGGTGGTCTGGGGCTTGCAGGACGGTGGTCTGGGGCTCGCAGGACGGTGGTCTGGGGCTCATGGGGCGGTGGTCTGGGGCTCACGGGGCGGTGGTCTGGGGCTCGCAGGACGGTCCACACACCGCTATCAGTGTTCTTCTTCCCCGCCAATGAAGTATTCACCCAAAGACCCAATACCGTGGCAACAACTACCGCACTACCGGTAGAATAAGTGCAGAGAACCGTGGGAAGTGATGCAAACTGTCTTGTCGTGTTTTGAACATTTATGTTGTGTTGATGGAATCATGTTAATATAGAGAGATGAAAACAATACGTTATTTCGATTGATATGAAATCGATAATGCTAGCAGGCTGCAGGCTGTTAGAGGTTAGAGGCAGAACTAGCGTAACGCGCTGTTTGGGCGTAGAGAGAGCATATGTCAGTGGCCAATCAGATCGCAGAACCCGAACACGGAACTGCAAGTTTGTTGGTAAAAGACACGCTGCCCGGCATGGTAATAGTAAGACATAAATACAGGCAATAAATATTATAGTACAGTAGAAAGGTACAAATAGGCAGTGTAAACAATATAATTAACTCTGAATATAAGCATATGAGCAAGTAGGCAGTGTGATCAAAGGTGCAGATGAGGGTCTGTAATATGACCTGAATATCAGTTATATTATACATTACAATAAATATGGTTACAATAAACACTAGAATCTAAATATATACTATGAGTAAGTACAGTATACAGTATACAGTATACACAGGTGCAGTATACACAAGGTATACCCTAACCAATTATGATGAATTGAAAATGGGGGACCCTGATGGAAACAAGACGAAAGTCTTTCTCTGGTCTGCATCCCCTTAACAATTGTGTGTATCGAGCTGTACTGTACTGTACCCATTCTGCAATCTGTTAATAAACTTTTCAATCAATCAATCAATCAATCAACCAACATGATATACACACTATGTTGACGGTAACGTTACCTGTGCGACATATCCCTGCAACCATAGGAAGCAAATACCGGTCATTTGCTTTCAGAGTTTCATAACTAATGTTAGCTAAACTAACTGACTGGTTTATTAGCGTTGGTTTATTAAATTATGCTCCAACGTCTCTGACGTTACTCATGAGTTTGGTCCGTCTCCATAGTAACAGTGATTAGCGATCAGACCGGTAGTGACTAGATCCCATATTCGGGAAGGACGTTTGTACATGTATTTTTATTTTGTATGTGGTGGGGGCGGTTGTTAGAGTTATGGTAAAGGGTGGGTTTATAACATATGATAAATTACGGCTTTACAGCTTGGTAAAAAAAAATATTCCCATCGAAACGTCCTTCCGGCTATGAGATCTAGATGACTTTGTATGATGCGGTCAAAGAAAAAACAGATTGATTGATTGATTGATTGATTGATTGATTGATTGATTGATTGAAAACGTTATTAACAGATTGCAGAATGGGTACAATACAGTACAGCTCAATACACACAATTGTTAAGGGGATGCAGACCAGAGAAAGACTTTCGTCTTGTTTACATCAGGGTCCCCCATTTTCAATTCATCTGGACATATATGACATACATGACATACAGATAGTCAGTACTGCTACATCTATACATTTATGACATACCAGATTTGCAAATACAGTACTGTTTGTGATACAGAAGGAGTCAGGAAAGG
>NW_028171517.1:0-12500 GCF_963971535.1 Notolepis coatsorum
GCTCTACTTATGACGATTGTAGATAATTGTTGGTTATTTGCAGGTAAAATAATTGGAAGAAGTCATTTTCTATATATGGATTTCTAAATATGGTTTTGTGTTTTTTCTTCAGATCAGATAAGTCTTTTTTAAATGCCAGGCAATTATTGTTAAACAAAGGACAGGGAAGTCTGTGTGTGTGTGTGTGTGTGTGTGTGTGTGTGTGTGTGTGTGTGTGTGTGTGTGTGTGTGTGTGTGTGTGTGTGTGTGTGTGTGTGTGTGTGTGTGTGGTGTGTGTGTGTGTGTGTGTGTGTATGTGTGTGTGTGTGTGTGTGTGTGTGTGTGTGTGTGTGTGTGTGTGTGTGTGTGTGTGTGTGTGTTGTGTGAGGGGGTGGGGGGTGTATGGGTGGGTGCGTGCATGCTCATTGTGTGTGTGTATGTGTGTGTGTGTGCAAGTGTGAGTGAGTATGCATGTGACAGCGCATGATTTACTGTCCTTATGCCTTAATTAAATTGTTTCAGCAAAGTGATTCTGAGTAGAGAGGGGATAGAGGGAAGAGAGGGAGAGAGGAGAGAGAGAGAGAGAGAGAGAGAGAGAGAGAGAGAGAGAGAGAGAGAGAGAGAGAGAGGAGAGAGAGAGGAGAGAGAGGGGGGGGGGGGGGGGGGGGGGGGGGGGGGGGGAGAGGGGTAGAGGAAGCATACAGAACAGAGGACAGGAGAGAAGAAGAGGAGAAATGAGGAGGGAAATGGATTCAGAGGTGAACGTATTTAGATGGAACAAAGATGTAAGGCTTGAATCAAAATTAGAGAGAGAAATAGAGAGAGAGAGAGAGAGAGAGAGAGAGAGAGAGAGAGAGAGAGAGAGAGAGAGAGAGAGAGAAGAGAGAGAGAGAGAGAGAGACGAGAGAGAGAGAGAGAGAGAGAGAGAGAGAGAGATGGTGATGAGTTTGCGGAGGGAGTCGGTACATTTTAATATCTAACTACCTGGCTCTCCTGAAGACAAAGGACGCCTTCACAACTTACCACCTCTTCTCATTATTTGTGTGTGTGTGTGTGTGTGTGTGTCTGTGTGTGCACGCGAGCAGGCAGTTGGATTATAACACATCAGCTGTATTGAAGATGGAGCTTTCCGAGCGTTACGCGACCTGGAAGTGCTGTGAGTACCTCTTTAACCAATCGCCTTTTCAGATAAATCAAGGATACACGATTGGTCGAACGGTGCACTGGGTGAGACACGGCCGCACCCAATAACCTTTGCCGACCCTTGGAACACAGTTATAGCAAAATGCTGCGGCATCTAAATAGCTAAGTGTGATTACATCCTCTGTGCGATTAAGGGGAATTCCACCGCAAACTCTTGTGCTGATTCGACAGATAGAGAAAGATTTGGTAAAAAATAAAGTAAAATAATTTTAATAATAAAAAACAATGTTCATTGTGGGAAGATATTCAGAAAAACTACGTTCACATTTTCTTAAACAACTTATTCTTTCCGTCACCCTCATCTCCCGAAGGCTAGATGCTGGGAAAACGAGGCTTCCGACGAGGAAGACGTTTTTCACATATTATATTGTATGGCTGAATCAAGTTCTACCCAATGAGACGAACGTCATTTTTTGCGGGTTGAGTTTCTCTTTTAACTTCATCATTCACATGATGAAACCTCATATCTCCAAAAAAGTTGATCTTTCAGACATATTCCCACATGCATTTTTCTTTACATTTTACAATGCATTTTATTTTACATTTTAATGTTATTGAATTGTCTCTAAACACATGGGGCAATACCAGCCCTCAATTGGAGCTTTTGGAGATCTGCAATTTTATATAAGAGGAATTGTACAGTTATTGCAAAAATATCTAAATACAATTTACATTTATTTGACATATTAAAACATATTTCAAATATCCGATATGAATAATTTAATGTTATGTATATATTCTCCACACCTCTTATTTTTTTCTCTCTCTCTCTCTCTCTCTCTCTCTCTCTCTCTCTCCTATCTCTCTCTCCTTCTCTCTCTCTCTCTCTCTCTCTCTCTCTCTCTCTCTCTCTCCCTCTCTCCTCAGCACTCTTAACAACAACAATATCAGCCGTCTGTCTGTTGCCAGTTTCAACCACATAGCCTAAACTCAGGACCTTGTAAGTGGCAGCAGCCGTATTGCAGCGTTTAGTGGCTTCTACACATCGACTCCCCGAGGGCCGGCCCAGCGTCCTTTGTCTCTGTTCCTTTGTGATTGATTGCAATTAATTGATCGATCCATACCTCCCCCTCCTCCCCCACCCTCCTCCTCTCTTTACCATCCTTCCTTCTCTCTTTCCCATCCCTCCTCCTCTCTTTCCCATCCCTCCTCTACATCCCTCTCTCTCTATCCTTCCTCCACCCTCTCCCCCCCTCTCTCTCTCTCTCTCTCTCTCTCTCTCTCTCTCTCCATTTGTACACTCACTTCTCTTTTACTTCCTTCCACGTCCGTGTCTCTGTCTCTCCACTCTTCTACGCTAACCTCCTGCATTTTACTTGCATCTCTCTCATCCTCCACCCTCCTCTCTCATCCTCCACCCTCCTCTCTCATCCTCCACCCTCCTCTCATCATCCACCCTCCTCTCTCATCCTCCACCCTCCTCTCTCATCCTCCACCCTCCTCTCATCATCCACCCTCCTCTCTCATCCTCCACCCTCCTCTCTCATCTTCCACCCTCCTCTCTCATCATCCACCCTCCTCTCTCATCATCCACCCTCCTCTCTCATCATCCACCCTCCTCTCTCATCCCCACCCTCCCTCCCTTCCTCCATCCACCCTTCCTTAAATGTTCCTCTCTCACCCCCGCCCTCCTTCTCCTAAATCCTCCTCTCACCACCGCACTCTCCTCCTACATCCCTCCCTCCCCCACCCCCTCTCCCTCCCTCTCCTCCTCCGTCTCCCAGTCGCCTGCACTCCAACAACCTTCAGTGTGACTGCCACGTGGCCTGGCTGTCGGAGTGGCTGAGACAGCGCCCCCGGCTGGGCCTCTACACGCAGTGCATGTCCCCGCCGCACATGAGGGGCCACAACGTGGCGGAGGTGCAGAAGAAGGAGTTTGTCTGTGCAGGTAAGAAGAGAAAAGAGGAGAGAGAGGGAGAGGGAGAGGGGGGAGATAAGATAAGAATAAGAAGAGAAGAAACTTTATTGTCCCCGAGGGGGAAATTTACTAGGAACATCAGTGCTGCATCAGTCTGCGATAACAGTGTAAACAAAAAAGAAAAAGATATATCATTCATACAGTTCGTAAAAAGGACATCAGACAAATATGACAATGCATAGAGACATACAACGAATAATTCACAAGTAGGTAAACTCATTTCAAAAGCTTCATATTGCACCTTTCCCTTTAAATTGTACCTTGCCCTAGTGTTGGACCATGCCCTAATTATATTGCAACAAGATTTGAAGAGACAAGAAAGAGGTGACAACCCACTGTTAAGTGGCACCTCAAAAGAATAGAACAAAACCTCAAGTGTTACCGTGTTCTAGACGATTTATTTAGGAGAATGATGGATGTAGGAAGGAAGGAGAGCTTGTAGCGGTTGCTCTTGTATCTACTTGCTCTGAACCGTCTCCCTGAGGAAGAACTTATATATGATGTATGATGCTCCTCCGTACCAGCGCACAGACGCGCATCTTCCAGACCTTCGAGCTTGGCACGCTCCTCCGTACCAGCGCACAGACGCGCATCTTCCATACCTTCGAGCTTGGCACGCTCCTCCGTACCAGCGCACAGACGCGCATCATCCAGACCTTCGAGCTTGGCACGCTCCTCCGTACCAGCGCACAGACGCGCATCTACCAGACCTTCGAGCTTGGCACGCTCTCCAGACCAGCGCAGACGCGCATCTTCCAGACCTTCGAGCTTGGCACGCTCCTCCGTACCAGCGCACAGACGCGCATCTTCCAGACCTTCGAGCTTGGCACGCTCTCCAGACCAGCGCAGACGCGCATCTTCCAGACCTTCGAGCTTGGCACGCTCCTCCGTACCAGCGCACAGACGCGCATCTTCCAGACCTTCGAGCTTGGCACGCTCCTCCGTACCAGCGCACAGACGCGCATCTTCCAGACCTTCGAGCTTGGCACGCTCCTCCGTACCAGCGCACAGACGCGCATCGTCCAGACCTTCGAGCTTGGCACGCTCCTCCGTACCAGCGCACAGACGCGCATCTTCCAGACCTTCGAGCTTGGCACGCTCCTCCGTACCAGCGCACAGACGCGCATCATCCAGACCTTCGAGCTTGGCACGCTCCTCCGTACCAGCGCACAGACGCGCATCTACCAGACCTTCGAGCTTGGCACGCTCTCCAGACCAGCGCAGACGCGCATCTTCCAGACCTTCGAGCTTGGCACGCTCCTCCGTACCAGCGCACAGACGCGCATCTTCCAGACCTTCGAGCTTGGCACGCTCTCCAGACCAGCGCAGACGCGCATCTTCCAGACCTTCGAGCTTGGCACGCTCCTCCGTACCAGCGCACAGACGCGCATCTTCCAGACCTTCGAGCTTGGCACGCTCCTCCGTACCAGCGCACAGACGCGCATCATCCAGACCTTCGAGCTTGGCACGCTCCTCCGTACCAGCGCACAGACGCGCATCTTCCAGACCTTCGAGCTTGGCACGCTCCTCCGTACCAGCGCACAGACGCGCATCTTCCAGACCTTCGAGCTTGGCACGCTCCTCCGTACCAGCGCACAGACGCGCATCTTCCAGACCTTCGAGCTTGGTACGCTCCTCCGTACCAGCGCACAGACGCGCATCATCCAGACCTTCGAGCTTGGCACGCTCCTCCGTACCAGCGCACAGACGCGCATCTTCCAGACCTTCGAGCTTGGCACGCTCCTCCGTACCAGCGCACAGACGCGCATCTTCCAGACCTTCGAGCTTGGCACGCTCCTCCGTACCAGCGCACAGACGCGCATCATCCAGACCTCCAAGCTTGGCACACTCCTCCACGCAGACGCACCCCAGATGCGTCTCTCGGTTCCGGCGCGCACTCCAAGCAGTGGCGCACCACTCTGATCTCGGCTCGGACAGCCGGCTCCCCGGTGGCGACGCTCTCGCCCCGCTGCCTGTTCCAGCACCACTCTGACCTCGGCTCGGACAGCCGGCTCCCCGGTGGCGACGCCCTCGCCCCGCTGCTGTTCCAGCTCCTTTACGCATTACGTCTGGGTGAGTTTATTTGACTGTCTTGATCATCTCCGTTTTCGTGTGTTTCTTAACACTGAAGATAACCACCTTTTTAATCAGACAGTCACTCACCCAGCGTGTGCCTCTGTTTGTTTTCACTGGGATATTATTTTGGACGTTACATCTCCCACTGTGTGTTTGTTCACACCGAAGATAGTATTCACTTTTGGATTGTTTTTGGAACTTTGCTCTTTGTGTATTTTACACGAAGATAGTTTTTACTTTGATAACTTTTGTATTTGGACTAGTCACCTCTCCTGCATCTGCTCTGTTTTCCCCTTTGTACTTTAACCCTCTCCTCTCTCCCTCTCGGCCGCCGTTACCCACCTCGGAGATCTGCCGAGAGAGTTCTGCAGAGCGGCCCTGATGTTTCCCACCAGTCCTTCTAGTCCTCCTCGTCCCCAGCCCGCCTCCGCGGGCCTCTGTCCCTCTGTCACCAGTACCTGTCCCTCTGTCCCTAGTTCTCCCCTCTCTAGTTCCTCCTAGTCCTCCCGTCCGGTCCTCCTAGTTCCTCCCTGTTTCTTCCAACCTTCCCCTAGCGTTCCCTTAGCCTTCCCTTAGTGTTCCCTTAACCTTCCCCTAGCGTTCCCTTAGCCTTCCCTTAGTGTTCCCTTAACCTTCCCCTAGCGTTCCCTTAGCCTTCCCTTAGTGTTCCCTTAACCTTCCCCTAGCGTTCCCTTAGCCTGTTCCTTCCCCTCTTGTTATTTCCAGTATTTTGTGTTTCTCCCTTAAAGGGACAGTGCCGGTTTCCCTTTGTTTCAATAAATGCCCGTTTCTTGGCTTACCCTCATACCTGTCTTGTGTTGTGCGATTGGGGTCGGTTACAAACCATAACAGTACGACCCCACCAAATCGACGACCCCAGCCAGCACAGACGGTGTATGTTGAGTTTGCCTTTTTTTTCTTGTTCCCTCTAGTTCCCCTCTAGCTCCCCTGTTAGCTCCCCTGTTAGCCCTGTTGGCTTCCCTGTTAGCCCAGTTTAGCTCCCCTGTTAGCCTGTTAGCTCCCCTGTTAGCCCTGTTGGCTTCCCTGTTAGCCCTGTTTGACCCCCCTGCAGCTTGTTAGGCCTCTACTACCAGCATGGCCCCTGTCTGCTAGCCTTGCCCCGGCTGCTAGCACAGCCTCTATGTTTATGCAGCCCTTGCTGCTGGCATAGGCCCTGTAGCTAGCCTTGCCCTGGCAGCTAACCCAGTCCCTCAGCAGAGCCCCAGTCTGCTAGCTTAGCCCCGGCTGCTAGCACAGCCTCTATGTTTTATGCAGCCCTTGCTGCTGGCATGGGCCCTGTAGCTAGCCATGCCAGGCAGCTAACCTAATTCCCTCTGCATGGCCCCGGTCTGCTAGCTTGGCCCCGGCTGTTAGCACAGCCTCTATGTTAATGCAGCCTTGCAGCTGGCATAGGCCCTGTAGCTAGCCAGGCCCAAGCAGCTAACCCGGTCCCTCTGCATGGCCTCCACTTTTTTGTGTAGCATCTCACACTGCTAGGACTGCCCCTTCAGCTAGCAGGGTCAGTTTTCTCCCACTGCTAGGACTGCCCTTTCAGCTAGCATGGTCAGTATTCCCACTGCTAGGACTGCCCTTTCAGCTAGCAAGGTCAGTATTCCCACTGCTAGGACTGCCCTTTCAGCTAGCAAGGTCAGTTTCCCCACTGCTAGGACTGCCCTTTCAGCTAGCAAGGTCAGTTTATCTCCCACTGCTAGGACTGCCCTTTCAGCTAGCAAGGTCAGTATTCCCACTGCTAGGACTGCCCTTTCAGCTAGCAAGGTCAGTTTCCCCACTGCTAGGACTGCCCTTTCAGCTAGCAAGGTCAGTTTATCTCCCACTGCTAGGACTGCCCTTTCAGCTAGCAAGGTCAGTTTTATCCCCACTGCTAGGACTGCCCTTTCAGCTAGCATGGTCAGTTTATCCCCACTGCTAGGACTGCCCTTTCAGCTAGCAAGGTCAGTTTATCTCCCACTGCTAGGACTGCCCTTTCAGCTAGCAAGGTCAGTTTCTCTCCCACTGCTAGGACTGCCCCTTCAGCTAGCATGGTCAGTTTGCTCCCACTGCTAGGACTGCCTTTTCAGCTAGCAAGGTCAGTTTATCCCACTGCTAGGACTGCCCTTTCAGCTGGCAAGGTCAGTATTCCCACTGCTAGGACTGCCCTTTCAGCTAGCAAGGTCAGTTTATCTCACACAGCTAGGACTGTCCTTCCAGCTAGCTTGTTCTCTCATGCTGGTCCAGCCCTGTCTGCCAGCCTAGCTCCGGCAGCTAGCGCAGCCTCTATGTTAATGTAGCAGTACAGCTGGCATAGGCCCTGTAGCTATCAGTGCCTTGGCAGCTACCCTTTCCCCCTGCTAGCCTAGCTCGGCAGCTAGCGCAGCCTCTATGTTGATGTAACAGTACAGCTAGCATAGGCCCTGTAGCTATCAGTGCCTTGGCAGCTGCCCTTTCCCTCTGCTAGCCTAGCTCCGGCAGCTTGCGCAGCCTCTATGTTGATGTAGCAGTACAGCTAGCATAGGCCCTGTAGCTATCAGTGCCCTGGCAGCTAACCTTCCCTCTGCTAGTCCTTTTCCCGGTGCTACCATGGTTACCCCTCTGCTCCTCTAGTTACCCCTCGGCTCCTCTGGTTACCCCTCTGCTCCTCTAGTTACCCCTCAGCTCCTCTGGTTACCCCTCAGCTCCTCCAGTTGCCCCTCTGCTACCCTAGTTACCCCTCGGCGACCCTGTTTCTTTTGCTAGCCCCACTCTTGTGGTGGCTTCCCCTGCTGGCTTGGCCAGTACCTTTTGTTTTTGCCTTGTTTTGCCCCCTGCCACTCTGTCTGTATTTTTTTTGGGTCGCCGGGTGGCTCCCGTTGAGGGGGGGGTACTGTGAGGTTTTGTCCGCTGCTCACCAACTTTCTCTGTTTTCTTTAAGCCTACTGTTTAGGAATTCCCTTCTCACTCACTCTCTCTAGCCCCCACCCTCTCGTTCTTTACTCTCGTTTACTCTCAGTGGCCACACCTGGACTACCTGTCATTATGTGTTTGATTGGTCTGGTGCCGAACTCACACTTTTAGTTCGATTATCAATTACCTCTCGCACCTGTGGTGGCAGGCTAATTAGTTCCCCTGTGGGCTTTAAATACCAGGGCTCTTCCCCTCGTTTTGGCGTGGGGTCGTGTTGTAAACATGCCGTATCATATTCTCAAACATCTAGACTCTTTCGGGAGGTCCTCTGTTCTGCCTATGCTGTATTGATTCTCCGGCGTAGAGATGTATGCTCCAGCCTTCGCCTGCTGTCGCCGTTGCCTGAGAGTGGGACTGGTCTGCGCTCCCTAGACTTCCACGGGAGGCATCCCAGTCATCCACTTCAGACCCCCCGCGCAGCTGTCGTCCTGACGCACATCCAGACCAGCGCAGACGCGCATCTTCCAGACCCTCGAACTTGGCACGCTCTCCAGACCAGCGCAGACGCGCATCTACCAGACCTTCGAGCTTGGCACGCTCTCCAGACCAGCGCAGACGCGCATCTTCCAGACCCTCGAGCTTGGCACGCTCTCCAGACCTCAGCGCGCAGACGCGCATCTACCAGACCTTCGAGCTTGGCACGCTCTCCAGACCAGCGCAGACGCGCATCTTCCAGACCTTCGAGCTTGGCACGCTCCTCCGTACCAGCGCACAGACGCGCATCTTCCAGACCTTCGAGCTTGGCACGCTCCTCCGTACCAGCGCACAGACGCGCATCATCCAGACCTTTGAGCTTGGCACGCTCCTCCGTACCAGCGCACAGACGCGCATCTTCCAGACCTTCGAGCTTGGCACGCTCCTCCGTACCAGCGCACAGACGCGCATCTTCCAGACCTTCGAGCTTGGCACGCTCCTCCGTACCAGCGCACAGACGCGCATCTTCCAGACCTTCGAGCTTGGCACGCTCCTCCGTACCAGCGCACAGACGCGCATCATCCAGACCTTCGAGCTTGGCACGCTCCTCCGTACCAGCGCACAGACGCGCATCTTCCAGACCTTCGAGCTTGGCACGCTCCTCCGTACCAGCGCACAGACGCGCATCTTCCAGACCTTCGAGCTTGGCACGCTCCTCCGTACCAGCGCACAGACGCGCATCATCCAGACCTCCAAGCTTGGCACACTCCTCCACGCAGACGCACCCCAGATGCGTCTCTCGGTTCCGGCGCGCACTCCAAGCAGTGGCGCACCACTCTGACCTCGGCTCGGACAGCCGGCTCCCCGGTGGCGACGCTCTCGCCCCGCTGCCTGTTCCAGCACCACTCTGACCTCGGCTCGGACAGCCGGCTCCCCGGTGGCGACGCCCTCGCCCCGCTGCTGTTCCAGCTCCTTTACGCATTACGTCTGGGTGAGTTTATTTGACTGTCTTGATCATCTCCGTTTTCGTGTGTTTCTTAACACTGAAGATAACCACCTTTTTAATCAGACAGTCACTCACCCAGCGTGTGCCTCTGTTTGTTTTCACTGGGATATTATTTTGGACGTTACATCTCCCACTGTGTGTTTGTTCACACCGAAGATAGTATTCACTTTTGGATTGTTTTTGGAACTTTGCTCTTTGTGTATTTTACACGAAGATAGTTTTTACTTTGATAACTTTTGTATTTGGACTAGTCACCTCTCCTGCATCTGCTCTGTTTTCCCCTTTGTACTTTAACCCTCTCCTCTCTCCCTCTCGGCCGCCGTTACCCACCTCGGAGATCTGCCGAGAGAGTTCTGCAGAGCGGCCCTGATGTTTCCCACCAGTCCTCCCAGTCCTCCCTGTCCCCAGCCCGCCTCCGCGGGCCTCTGTCCCTGTTCTCCCCTTTCTAGTCCTCCTCGTCCCCAGCCCGCCTCCGCGGGCCTCTGTCCCTCTGTCACCAGAACCTGGCCCTCTGTTCCCCAGAACCTGTTCCCTATGTCCCCCAGTACCTGTCCCTCTGTCCCTAGTTCTCCCCTCTCTAGTTCCTCCTAGTCCTCCCGTCCGGTCCTCCTAGTTCCTCCCTTAGTGTTCCCTTAACCTTCCCCTAGCGTTCCCTTAGCCTTCCCTTAGTGTTCCCTTAACCTTCCCCTAGCGTTCCCTTAGCCTGTTCCTTCCCTTCTTGTTATTTCCAGTATTTTGTGTTTCTCCCTTAAAGGGACAGTGCCGGTTTCCCTTTGTTTCAATAAATGCCAGTTTCTTGGCTTACCCTCATACCTGTCTTGTGTTGTGCGATTGGGGTCGGTTACAAACCATAACAACTACATTCTCAAAGATTGATTGGAGTGACGGATACTTAATATCTCCGG
Organism: Notolepis coatsorum; assembly: GCF_963971535.1. Taxonomy (NCBI): domain Eukaryota; kingdom Metazoa; phylum Chordata; class Actinopteri; order Aulopiformes; family Paralepididae; genus Notolepis; species Notolepis coatsorum. The sequence goes on from NW_028171517.1 coordinate 10,442, forward strand.
TCACCTTCATCGCTGCTTTCACTTGCCTTTCAAGCTTCGACTTGCACTGTACTGTGAGTGTATCAAACCACGCTGCCATCCCATATCTCATCAGGCGTTCTAAGACAGCTTTATAGAATTATAGATCGCTGTGCTCACACCAAACAGTCTGAGTCCCCAGAGGAAGTGCAGACGTTGGGCTAGTGTGGAACACAGAACATCAACATGTACATCCCATTTCAGTAGATTATCCATGTGGATCCCAAGGCATTTGTACGATGCAACCTGCTCTATTTCCAGTGATGGGCAAGCTACTTGGAAAATGTAGCAAGCTACACTACAAGTTACTCTCGATTAAATATAGCTAAACTACAATGGAAGCTATCACCAGAGAAATGTAGCAAGCTACACTACAAGAACATGGCTAAAATAGCTAGCTACATCGGCACAATTTTTTTTTTTTTTTTTACTTTGTGATCAAGTTTACACCAAACAAATAGGCAGGCAAAAAAATAGCTCAGTTTGATTGTTTATTATAAAACTGAAACAAGCCCTCGGTCTGGCTTTTTGTGTCATCCTTTTAACATGAGGAAAGAAGTGTGGAAAAGGCAGTGAAACAATAATAAAATAAACACAAATATATACTCCCTCTATTGGAATGGAGACTTTTCAGCACAGGATAAACTACTGTTTCAACTCAAACCACAGTAACAAAATGACAATAATCTGGCCAAAGAAAAAGTGCAAGAAACATTTGTCTACAAAATAGACATTAACGAAATCCTATGTAACATTTATACATTCTTAAGTACGGAAATAAGCAGCATGGGGTAATCGGCATTGGAACTATACTACTACAGTATGTACTCAGAGTATAACACTCAAGCTTGACACTGCTAGACAAACAATACTATCCTTGGCTGCTAGATATGTAACTCACAAAACATTCCATGGCCACAGGTTGAGAACCACTGGTCTAGGACGATCTTTTCCCTATTTTCTGCATCCCCTTAACAATTGTATGTATTGAGCTGTACTGTACTGTACCCATTCTGCAATCTGTTAATACACTTTTCAATCAATCAATCAATAATATTGTTCATAGCAGCTAGCCTATCTCAGACAGACTGTTAGTTAAAGCTGTTGATAAAAAGTGCACTGACTTGTGTGCTGTTTGGGAACAGTTGACAATGTTTATGTAAAGACAGTAAGGGTTTTCATCAGCTCACCTGAATATGTGTTCTCAAGTTAGTATTGGACGTGTGGGACGTCGAGAGCAGCTTCGTTTTTGGTTGACACAATAAACACCGTCCTAAACACATATGTTTTAGGCGTTTTTTCAGTCAAACTCATAAACGTGTCCAGGTAGGGCCATGGAGATGCAGTGTTGTTATTGTTGTTGACATCATCTTCATCAATGCCATCAGTGGAAACATCAAATCCCTCTGCCATTATTTCGCGCTGTTATTGTAAATTCATCCATTCATTCTCATTCAGTGGTCTGCGTTTAGATTTTCACTTCCTGGTTTGCGGCCTGGAGTCCCGCCCTATCCTGCCTCTGATTGGCCTACCCGTAATATTTTGGCCTACCATACCCAATCGTGAGTCGTCACTCATATCTAAACAAACCAACCAATCATAGTGGGTTTTTTTACGGGGAGTTTTTTTTTCTCCTCGCAGATCTTCCTGTCTAGACTGCGAAAGTAGCGTGTAACGTTTCTCGTCGCTACGTTACTACTTCGTTCTATAAATAGCTCCGCTTCAGAGAACGCTACCCTGGTTAAAAAGTAGCGAGCTACCAGCACGCTACTGAGAATTGTAGTTAAGCTATGTAGCTTCGCTACTTGTAGCAAGCTACTGCCCATCACTGTCTATTTCACAGTCGCCAATTACCACAGGGTCATGTACTGTACTCTCACTTCTCTGGGGTCATAGATCATGTCTTTAGTTTTGGTGGTGTTGAGAACGAGATGATGTCTCTCACACCAGACCTGAAAGGAGTCGATCTCTTTAAGATAAGTAGAGGGGCAGTCGCCAGCCTTCAGTAGGCTTAGAATAAGTGTGTTGTCTGAACATTTCA
>NW_028171516.1:0-12500 GCF_963971535.1 Notolepis coatsorum
CTGTCTGTCCGTGGTGATCTAGGTGGGGGCTATCTGCTTCCTATCTGCTTCCACCTGTTTTGTGGACACTACTCTAAAACCGTAGTTGACCAAACTACTAGCTACTTTACAACGAAAACTAGTTCCACTAAATGAACTACCTAACTACCTATTAATAACTACCTTCAAAAACATTTAGCTTGTCAAACTAAAACTACCTTGATTAAGTAGTTCAACTACACCCAAACTACGTGGCGGAATATTATCCAATCTTGTGTTTGGAATCTCAGGTAACAGTTGTTGAGGTGGAACAAATGTCGAGGCTAATCTTTTAGGGAAATGTGTAGTTTGTAATTAACTATATGACCCAAAGTAGTTAACCACCTAAACTACATGACCCAAAGTAATTAACTACCTAAACTACATGACCCGAAGTAGTTAACTACCTAAACTTCACGACCCAAAGTAGTTAACTACCTAAACAACATGACCCAAAGTAATTAACTACCTAAACTACATGACCCAACTGAAAAAGCTACTGAGATTTGAATGTAGTTAAACTGCCATGGGACGGAGCGATATCACTTTGTGTATCGTCTGAGACAGAGCAGCGATCTAACCCATTGCTGTGTAGACTTTATAGACAGTATATAGACTTTAATCGTATAGACTTGGACCATCAACTTGAGATATTATAATACATTTGTCTCCATTATCCAACATGATTCTGTGTGTCAACAATGCAGCAAATCAACTCACATTGCTTTGATTTATGGCATGACGTGTGTCGTATCGGAGATATTCTCTGATACCGGTTTAGCCTGGTATTGGACCGGTGTCCGATACCACTACCAGTATCATCACTTCTGGTATCAGCACTTCTGGTATCATCACTTCTGGTGTCATCACTTCTGGTATCATCACTTCTGGTGTCATCACTTCTGGTATCATCACTTCTGGTATCATCACTTCTGGTGTCATCACTTCTGGTATCATCACTTCTGGTGTCATCACTTCTGGTTTCAGCACTTCTGGTTTCAGCACTTCTGGTATCATCACTTCTGGTATCATCACTTCTGGTGTCATCACTTCTGGTATCATCACTTCTGGTATCATCACTTCTGGTATCATCACTTCTGGTGTCATCACTTCTGGTATCATCACTTCTGGTATCATCACTTCTGGTATCATCACTTCTGGTATCATCACTTCTGGTGTCATCACTTCTGGTATCATCACTTCTGGTATCATCACTTCTGGTATCATCACTTCTGGTATCATCACTTCTGGTTTCAGCACTTCTGGTTTCAGCACTACTGGTTTCAGCACTACTGGTTTCAGCACTACTGGTTTCAGCACTACTGGTTTCAGCACTACTGGTTTCAGCACTTCTGGTATCATCACTTCTGGTGTCATCACTTCTGGTTTCATCACTTCTGGTTTCAGCACTACTGGTTTCAGCACTACTGGTTTCAGCACTACTGGTTTCAGCACTTCTGGTATCATCACTTCTGGTTTCAGCACTTCCCTAATATGAAGCTAAGCTGCGTCTATACTTTCCGTAGCCGCATTTCTGGCAGACGCTCTCTGATTGGCCACTGTTGCCCAATCGCGTGACGAGCTGTGTCTTTGCCCATTTCCGCGTCGAACAGCCTGCAAACTACCTGCCGTTCTATCGCCATGCTCTAAGACAAACTCTAACCTTAACCAACTTCGAAAGAGTGTCTAAGCTTAACCGTCGAAAGAACTTGCCGTCACGCTCTAAGACAAACTCTAACCTTAACCAACTTCGAAAGAGTGCCTAAGCTTAACCAGTGTAGAAACAGGCGTCGGCCAATCAGAGAGCGTCTTGCCAGAAATGCGGCTACGGAAAGTATAGACGCAGCTAAGCTGCTTTGCAGGTGGCCCTCCAATTGATTTGAACCTTTGACCCTCTCAAGCGCACGTCTCCTGAGAACCCCGCGTGGACACGGTGCGGTCAGCGTGGTGGACACTAGGTCTGTACCCAATAGTTTGAAGCTTCATTCATAACCTTGACACTCGAATTTTAAATCAACAATCGAATTTTAATATTTTTTATTTTATGTGTCTATTCATTCTGTTTAAACCAATGGGGGGTTTTTCTTCACAGTTGCAGATAGAGATTAGGCTACACTAATATTATACTATTATAGTATATGACTCGTCATAAAAATTCAAATAAAACATTTATCATAAATGATGTAGCCTATATCTGCATCCGCTTGGCGCTCGGCGCTCCATCAAGACGTCACCACCATCACTTTCGTACCAACCTTATTGGATTATTTATGTTGACGAAACTGCCAAGTTACTGTATATTCATTAAAGAAAGTTGATTTAATAAAAAAAAATGTAACTCATGAATCACTTTATTCAAATTGAGGATTTTCTTTTGAGGATTGTTTTGAATTCATTTTTATGACGACGTCATAACATATGAAGACAGACATTCGAAGCTTCATTAGAAAAAACTTCAATAGAAGCTTCGAATGTAAAAAAAATAAATAAAAAATATGGGCACAGCCCTAGTGGACACGGTCCGGTGCGTCTCAGTGTGTGATACGGGGGACGACTCCCATCTGTTTCCCAGCCTCTCCCCTCGTCCTCGTCCTCGGAACACAGACGTAGGAGTGCAGGGTTTCCTGCCTCGCGCTACGACCGTCCTGAGAGCCGTCTCGACTTTAATGCTCTTTAAACGCGTCCTGTCAAGTGTGCACACTCATGCGTCAGCACACACACACGCGCACGCACGCATATGCACGTGTGTGTGTGTGTGTGTGTACATGCATGCGAATGCTCATACAGCTGTGCTCACACACACTCCCACTCACACACTCCCACTCACACCCACGCACGCACGCACGCACGCACGCACACACACACACACACACACACACACACACACACACACACACACACACACACACACACACACAGCCCTACTCTTCCATCCTAGATTTAGCACATCTGTAGCCTTGATTATTTTAGTGTTCCTGTATATCTGTCAGTCAGTCAGTCAGTCAGTCAGTCAGTCAGTCAGTCAGTCAGCCAGTCAGTCAGTCAGTCAGTCAGTCAGTCAGTCAGTCAGTCAGTCAGTCAGTCAGTCAGTCAGTCAGTCAGTCAGTCAGTCAGTCAGTCAGTCAGTCAGTCAGTCAGTCAGTCAGTCAGTCAGTCAGTCAGTCAGTCAGTCAGTCAGTCAGTCAGTCAGTCAGTCAGTCAGTCAGTCAGTCAGTCAGTCAGTCAGTCAGTCAGTCAGTCAGTCAGTCAGTCAGTCAGTCAGTCAGTCAGTCAGTCAGTCAGTCAGCCAGTTGTCCTTCTTACTGTCTGTCTGCTTGTGTTTCTTACTGTCTGTCTGCTTGTGTTTCTTACTGTCTGTCTGCTTGTGTTTCTTACTGTCTGTCTGCTTGTGTTTCTTACTGTCTGTCTGCTTGTGTTTCTTACTGTCTGTCTGCTTGTGACCGCCCATCTTCAATAAACGATTGCAACCATGAACTCTATGACCTGGAGCACCATGGCTCCGGGATGTGTGTGTTCACTCCGGCCGTGGGGGCGTGGCTCTGGATGTGTGTGTTCACTCGGGCCGTGGGGGCGTGGCTCTGGATGTGTGTGTTCACTCGGGCCGTGGGGGCGTGGCTCTGGATGTGTGTGTTCACTCGGGCCGTGGGGGCGTGGCTCTGGATGTGTGCATTCACTCGGGCTGTGGGCGTGGCTCCTGGATGCGTGTGTTCACTCGGGCCGTGGGCGTGGCTCTGGATGTGGGGCGTGGCCCCTGGATGTGGGGCGTGGCCCCTGGATGTGGGGCGTGGCTCCTGGATGTGGGGCGTGGCTCCTGGATGTGGGGCGTGGCCCCTGGATGTGGGGCGCGGCCCCTGGATGTGGGGCGTGGCCCCTGGATGTGGGGCGTGGCCCCTGGATGTGGGGCGTGGCTCCTGGATGTGGGGCGTGGCTCCTGGATGTGGGGCGTGGCCCCTGGATGTGGGGCGTGGCCCCTGGATGATGTGTGTGTTCAATCGGGCCGATGTGAACGGTGTGGATGTCTGGCTAGAGTGGACAGTCACTAAAGTGTGCAGTATACTATGTACTGGAAAAGGATCTCATTGAAGTCAGCCCTCCGGATGGACGAGCCTGGGGGGGGGGGGGGGGGGGACACACAGCTGGTAGGAACTCTAGGGCTCACTATAGGGCGGGTCCTTGAATGGCCCATTAACTCTGCATCCCCAGTGTGTAGTAGCTTTAGGTCACGGAGGTGTACAGTATGAATCCAATGGCTCTCAATGGCTATCTTGGTCTAAGATATATATATATATTTTTTTGTAATGCTATTTTTAAGTACATTCTTAAAGGTTGAATCTGTAAACAGTGACCTCTAGGTGTTTGGTGTTTCACTTTCTTTACATTTCTTTGTTTTGATCTGACCAAAACAGGACCGATGTGAGTCCAACTCAAGGTCGTGACTGTAATTGTGTTGATCTGAGGGCTCAACATTCACACCGTTTCTCTGGTCAAACTCAGAAAGAAAGAAAGGAATCTTTGTAAAATACAAATGGATTATTAAAGGCTCAATACAGTGGATACTACCAAAATGTATAGTCGTTAATAAACACAACCTTCACTCAACATCATTCTCAACCAGGGGTTCTCGAACGTTTTTATACCACAACCCCATTTTATTTAGGATTTATTTTGGCAACCCCCACTTAATGTATCGCATCATTTCAACGTGGAAATAAGGAATGTCAAAATAAAAGCACACTTTGTTGAACTTTATCATGCATATTTATTAGAAAATGAAATGACAGCACTCAGATCATGTCATCAATCAATTAATGAATATTATCAACAAAAGCAACGGAATTGTTTCTGTACGCATTTATAAAACAAGGCATATTAAAATATGTTGCCAGAACATAAAAAAAAAAGAAAAGAAAATGCGTCCACATGGGAAGGGTGTGCTTGTGCATTTGAACAGTTCCGTGATACATGGCTGTGTTGTGCTGAGAAAGAGGCGGAGATCCGCTTAACTACTCTGAGGCGAGATCTGTATTTATTGCCGAAGAATCCGGCCTCACAAAGGCATGTTAATAGGTCATCTAAACTTTACTGTTCATTAGAAAATGGTTCGGTCGTGTCCTCCCTACTGGATCCGCGTCTTTACGCTTACGTCACATGACATCCGCAGGTGTGCGCGCCGTCCTCCTCAGCTGCGGCCAGGCTGGTGATTTGTGAGCGGCGTTAGGTCCCGCCCGGCGATTGCTGACTCACAGCGATATATAAAGTATAGCTGGGCTTCAGAGATCGCTTTGTCCTCTTTGGCACAGCTGAAGATTTACAGTCTCTAGCAGAGAGCCCGTGCACGTACGTCCATATGTAGCCTGTGTGCATGTGGGCAGGCTGTTCAAACACACAAACGTGCACGGATTCTGGTGCGCCTTGTGATATTTCATGGTCTGTCAAGCCCTCGTCCCCGCTGAGCATGATTCAACTATGCTGCTCTCATATGTGCTCAGTCACTCTCTCCCGCCCTCTCTCTCTCTCTCTCTAAAGCATGCACACACACACACACACACACACACACACACACACACACACACACACACACACACACACACACACACACACACACACACACACACACACACACACACACACACACACACACACACACACACACACACACACACACACACACACACACACACACACACACACACACACATTGCAGGATGCACACACACACGGTCACATATGGACACGCAGGACGCTGGATTCACACATATTAGCAGAACACACAAACACATGTTTAACACACACACAATTCGTCACACATGCTAAAACGACACACATGGGCACACACATACACACCATGATCGTTTACACAAAGAATGAATGCACGCACACACGCAAACGCACACGCACACGCAGCAGAGAGTTGTGGAGCCTGCGGACAGCAGAAGGCCCTAATGGCTTCACTTCATACCCAGACAGGCAACATAAATATCACGTCGCTCTCGGCTCGTTACGTAACCGTGGTTTCCTGAACCAGGTGCCGACAGAGGAGACAGAACCCGTGGTTCCGGGACCCGGAACGGGACGCGGACCTGTGTGTTTCGGGTCGCCTCGTGATGGATTTCTAGTAAAAAAAAGGGGTTGGACACTTGGCTCGGGAGGTAGAGCCGTCGTCTGGTAATCCTTGGGGTTCCCGGTTTGATTCCCGCTGCTCCCGGGCAGCGCGTCCAAGTGTCCTTGAGTAAGACACTCCCGATTGGTCGGCACCTTGCGCGGTCGCCTCTGCCGTCGGTGTGTGAGTGTGGGAGTGAATGGGTAAAATGTGAGGAACAAATTGTAAAGCGGTTGAAACTACATTCAGAATTAGAATCAGAATCTTGTTATTTGTCAAGTCATTCTATTTGCATATACCTGTGATCTGTCCTCTGCATTGAACCTCTCCTGACTATGTATACAGAGGACAGCCCCAGCCCCCGCGGACCGATGCCAGTTCTGATGCCAGTTCTGATGTGCCAGTTCTGATGTGCCAGTTCTGATGCCAGTTCTGATGCCAGTTCTGATGCCAGTACCTCGGTCAATGACGGGAGGGTTCTGCTTAGCATGCATGTCTCTTTACGGTGTGGGTGGAAACCAGAGTACCCAGACAGAACCCACACAGAACCCACACAGAACCCACACCCACATGGGAGACCGTACTAACTCCACACAGAACCCACGCCCAGTCGGGTCTGAACCCAGGACCTTCACAGTGTGAGGCAGCAGTGCTAACCACTTGAGTCCTGAGCTGAAAGGTTTTAGGACCCCAGGTTTAAATGCATAATTAAGTTCATAGTTTCTTTCGTTGACATTTTACATTTACATCTAGTCATTTAGCTGAGCGCTTTTATCCAAAGCGACGTACGCGTACAAGTCAGCAGAAAGGGTACAACTCTTACAGCTGAGTAACAATGTTCATCAAACAGTGTTGAAACGTGGGCGCTGCAGTGTTGAGTGCAGAGTAGTAGAGACATATTAGTATAGTGTAGAGTGCATGATAGTAGAAGACAGTAAAAAGGTTAGTCTTTCATGACTGTGCATTGCTTTTACCTCAATTAAGAAGCTTTCCTATGATATGTCTTAAATGGTGGTTTAGATGGAATGGACTTCCTCACTTCATCCTTCTCACAGTTTTATGGCCTGGCCACACTGATGTCTGTCTGTCCATCTACCTTTGTTTTGAATCATTCTTCAATGAGGAGTATCTGTTCGTTGGTCAGGGCTGATCATGTCTGTCTCCTAATCTGTACAGCGTCTGTTTGTTGGACAGGTCAGATGATGTGTCTGTCTCCTAATCTGTACAGCAACTGTTTGTTGGACAGGTCAGATGATACATCTGTCTCCTAATCTGTATAGTATCTGTTTGTTGGACAGGTCAGATGATAAGTCTGTCTCCTAATCTGTACAGTATCTGTTTGCTGGACAGGTCAGATGATAAATCTGTCTCCTAATCTGTACAGTATCTGTTTGCTGGACAGGTCAGATGATAAGTCTGTCTCCTAATCTGTATAGTATCTGTTTGCTGGACAGGGGTGATTATGAGTCCGTCTCCTAATCTGTACAGTATCTGTTTGCTGGACAGGGGTGATCATGAGTCCGTCTCCTAATCTGTACAGTATATGTTCGTTGGACAGGGCTGATGATGAGTCTGTCTCCTCGGTCTCCTCCTAGAGGTTCAGAGAGGAGGAATGTAGGTTTACGTCACCATCCGTCGCGAAGCTGTTTCTGTTTCTACAAACGCAGGGTTCCATTAGCTATGCTCTGCAGCGACAGCACTACATTCCCCGATCTGTGTTTCATGATGGATCGGTCTGACCACTCCCCTAGTGACGCAACGCTGTAGCCTACATGCAGTGCGTCTTCCTGGGCTTAATCATGCTTGTCTGCTGATGGGTGGCTGCATTCATTCATTCATTCATTCACTTATTCATTCATTCATTCATTCATTCATTCATTCATTCATTCATTCATTCATTCATTCATTCATTCATTCAATCACTCACTCACTCACTCACTCACTCACTCACTCACTCATCCACCCACCCACCCACTCACTCACTCACTCACTCACTCACTCACTCACTCACTCACTCACTCACTCACTCACTCACTCACTCACTCACTCACTCACTCACTCACTCACTCACTCACGGTCACTCATCATAAGTACGTATCATTAGAGAAAGTAATCATAAGTACTTATCATTATAGAAAGTAATTATAAGTAGTTATCATTAGAGCAAGTAATCATAAGTACTTATCGTCACAGTACTTATGTAACGTTGAATGGTAATCGATTTTGTGAATAGATTTGTTCTCTGATGTAACAATATCTTAGTTGGCAGACGACTCCATTAGACAATCTCTGGTATCAATAGCTTGACCTGGTATCAACACTGCTATCTAACATCATTAGCAAGCATAGCGTAGCGCGACCTGTGTAGCGTTACTTAGTACTTGTTGCTCCGCTGGGAAAGACTGTTAATCACTGCTTCGTTTATACAACTTGGTACATGTGTGTTCGGAAACTCTGTATAATGAGATAAGACGTCCAGGGGAGGTCTGGTCACATATCATTCTCACAGTTTGCATGTCAGAGTGATAAGGAACGTAAACAAACCTTCAAAGGAGGTTTTCAAATCAGTCGAAAACATTAACGCTTTATTACTGACAGCCCTGTTATACATATAATCCTCACCCACCCACACACACACAGTTCATTCATCCTTTTTGGAGCATAATTATAATTTGATTAGATACAGTCGTCCATTATTTGCTCTTATCTTAGCTCAACTGTTTCTCAACTGCTGCTCTAGAGAATCCAGTAATGTCCAAAAACATCATTCATTCATTCTTCACTTATCCATCCATGGAAAATGTACTGCATGTATATAACAGCTTTTATCCAAAGCGCTTCAGAATCAGAATCAGAAACAGAATCAGAAACAGAATCAGAATCACAATTTGTTTTGCTCTAGGACACTTCGACACGCTGCCAGGAGCAGCTTGAATTGGACTAGGAACCTTCTGATTACCAGACGACTGCTCTACCTCCTGAGCCACTGGTGCCCCACCATCTACCCACCCACCAATCTATCCATCCATCCATCCATCCATCTATCCATCAATCTATTCATCCATCCACCCACCAATCTATCCATCCATCCATCCATCCATCATCAATCTATTTATCCATCTATCCATCCATCCATCCATCTATCCATCCATCCATCCATCTATCCATCAATCTATTCATCCATCATCCATCAATCTATCAATCCATCCACCAATCTATCCATCCATACATCAATATATTCATCCATCCATCCATCCATCTATCCATCCATCCATCCATCTACCCATCCATCCACCAATCTATCCATCCATCTATCCATCCATCCATCTATCCACCAATCTATCCATCCACCAATCTATCCATCCATCCATCCATCCATGGGTGGATGGATGGATAGATTGGTGGATGGATGGATGGATAGATTAATGGATGGATGGATAGATGGATGGATGGATGGATAGATTGATGGATGGATGGATGGATAGATTGGTGGATGGATGGATAGATGGATGGATGGATGAATATATTGATGGATGGATGGATAGATTGGTGGATGGATGGATAGATGGATGGATGGATGAATATATTGATGGATGGATGGATAGATTGGTGGATGGATGGATGGATAGATTGGTGGATGGATGGATGGATAGATTGGTGGATGGATGGATAGCTGAGCTGTAATGTAGAACAGAGACAGAGGCAGATCTGCTCCAGAGGTTATTAAATACGTCAGACTGAGACCAGCAAACGCTCCAACAGCCTGACACATTGACACAAGGTCACCAGACTGCCAGAGAGAAACACACACACACACATGCACACACACACGCACGCACGCACGCACGCACGCACACACACACACACACACACACACACACACACACACACACACACACACACACACACACACACACACACACACACACACACACACACACACACACACACACACACACACACACACACACATATGAACATACTGTATACAGTATGTAGACATAGCCTACACACTGAACAAATACAGCGACCCATACTCACTCACACACACACACACACACACACACACACACACACACACACACACACACACACACACACACACACACACACACACACACACAAACACACACACACACACACACACGCACACACTGTCGATTCACATTGACATCACAGATATACTGTACACTGCTCACAGCATCAGTATGTGTCCATGACACCTTCAATGACATAGATACAGATGTATGTGCACACATACAGTAAATGGATAAATATGCACACACACACACACGCACATGCACACGCAAACACACACACACACGCACGCAAACACACACACACACACGCACACACACACACACACACACACACACACAAACACACACACGCACACACACACACACACACACACACACACACACACACACACACACACACACACACACACACACACACACACACACACACACACACACACACACACACACAGACGTGGACAGCACTAGACTGACATCAGCCACACCCCAGCTCCGGTGTCCCCAGCACTCCCCTGATTAGAAGCCGTATCCCTCTCTGTCCAGAGCCAAGTTCTGTAGAACTCCTGCCCTTGAGCTGTACTCTGTGCAGCCTGAACTGATCACGGGTCAAGAGTTGAGGGGTTTTGTGGACAGTGAGCATCAAGACATCCATCCGTAACACAACAACACAAGCCAGTAGTTGAATGAAAGGCCAGATTTGAGGTGAGCCAAGCCGCTCGAAGAGCGTCTCAGTGGGTAGCAGTGGTCTCGGTTCTGAAGCAGAGCCTCACAGAACTGCTCCTCCGGGTCCCCAGTACCCGGCTCTGCACCATGGGGGACCCAGCCTTCTGCTCGGCGGCACCACGCCTGTGGAACAGCCTCCCCATCCAGCCGAGGGTTCTGAAGCACCTCACAGTGAGGAGCAGGTCTCGGTTCTGAAGCAGAACATGTACCTGTGGACTCAGAACATTCTCCTGGGTGTCTATCTGTGGCATCTCTAAAGATATTTCCCAATTCATTGTTTATGGAGCAGCTATCAAGACCTTATACTTGATGACATCACAAGTTTGAGTTGTAGCTCCTCTAAAGGTCTTGGCTTTGGGAGAGGTGCTCATTCGCAGACCAGAGGAATAACATTCATGAATTCTGAAATAACATCAGCGAAAAATGCCAATTTTAGCTCACTATCCCAATACTTTACTCTGTGTAGAAAATCTGTATTACTTTGTCTGTTTTCTGCTAGTTAGCCTTTAGAGACCCACCGTAAACTAATAGTTGGTCTTTCTAGGGGTCGGACAGGGTATCTTTAGGGGGAGATAAAAGTATATACTACCTAGAAGTAGTATACATAATCTGAGCTGTCACCAGACTGCCAGAGATAAATACACACAACCCGCACACACACATGCACACACACACATACATATGAACATACTGTATACATTATGTAGACATAGGCTACACACTGAACAAATACAGCAACACATACTCTCACACACACACACACACACACACACACACACAACACACACACTACACAAACACACACACACACACACCACACACACACACACACACACACACACACACACACACACACACACACACGCGCATGTTCTCCCTGTGCTCGCAAGGGTTTCCCCCCGTTAAGATAACCCAATGGAAAAACATGCACAACAACACATCGCTAACGCTGTGGCGTCCTTGACGAAGACGGACAGGAGCACTTGGATTGGTCCCCCGGGGGGCGGCTCACGTTGACGCCCCTATCTGCTCCCGGCTGCCCATGGGGGGAAGGACGACGGGATGGGTCAAGTGCAGAGACTCAATCGCATTGGCGACTGAGAAAAAGACAATGCATGTGTGTGTATCCCGTGTGTGCCGCTCCAATTGCATGTCCAGTTCGTTGCATGCCGATTAAAGACCCCCTAAGGGCCCGCGTCCACCTAGCGCATATTTAGGACCAGCACGCGTCTGTTTTCAATGTATTACAATGGGGAGGGAGCGCATGCGGCCCCATGCGGCCGCCTCTAGAAGTGCGCTGCCGTCGGCTTCTTTTTTCAGCGCCTTTATGCGGCCGCACAAGCCAGAGAGTTGAAACTGGCTGAACTTTTCTAGAGCGGTGCGCCGAGCGCATATTCAAACAACCATCACAGCCAGTCATCTACCACTCTGCTTTGTAACCTGACACCCGGAGCTGCCTGCCTGTCTGGCTGTCTCCACACAGACCATTGAGATCCGCGACAAAACTAATAATAATAACTACACGAATACACTACTAAAAAGCTAATAAAAAGCAAAGGGCGAACTGTGGTGTCAGGCAATAACTATATATATAATTAATATACAATAAAGTTATTCAA
>NW_028171516.1:22500-31734 GCF_963971535.1 Notolepis coatsorum
TATATTAGCCTTGGGTCCTGTGTGATGAGATTAATCAAATATGGACCTACTGCTGAAGAACTCTCTGAAGGACTAATGTCCTCTCTGAAGGACTCATGTCCTCCCTGAAGGACTCCTGTCCTCTCTGAAAGACTCCTGTCCCCTCTGAAGGAGTAATGTCCTCTCTGAAGGACGGAGTAATGTCCTCTCTGAAGGAGTAATGTCCTCTCTGAAGGACTCATGTCCTCCCTGAAGGACTCCTGTCCTCTCTGAAAGACTCCTGTCCCCTCTGAAGGAGTAATGTCCTCTCTGAAGGACGGAGTAATGTCCTCTCTGAAGGAGTAATGTCCTCTCTGAAGGAGTAATGTCCTCTCTGAAGGAGTAATGTCCTCTCTGAAGGAGTAATGTCCTCTCTGAAGGACTAATGAAGGACTCATGTCCTCTCTGAAGGACTCCTATCCTGCTCCATAACTTCTACATCCACCAGGGTTGGGATCAATTCACCTTCAAAACAGTCAATTCAGAATTCTGACAGAAATTGCCGTGCACACGATCGAACGATTCGTTCTCATTTACTTTGTCGAGAGGTTGGATAATCAATTGCATTAGTGGGTTGAATGCATCCCCTGTTATGGATCCCTGTTCTCCTCTCCAGTCCTGACCTACACCTCAACAGAATCCGTAGCTCGCCGTGGTGGTGGGGGCCTTTCCTCCACCGCTAGAACCCGAGTTGCGCCGGAGAGCGACGGGGAATCCTCACTAACAATCTGCCCGTGTGTTTGTCTCTCTCCGCAGATGAAATGCGACAGGGCC
The DNA here is from genome assembly GCF_963971535.1 of Notolepis coatsorum. NCBI lineage: Eukaryota > Metazoa > Chordata > Actinopteri > Aulopiformes > Paralepididae > Notolepis > Notolepis coatsorum. The sequence continues at coordinate 23,293 of NW_028171516.1, forward strand.
CTGACCTACCTGCGTGTCTTCGGCACCACGATGTTCGGCGTGTCCCTGCTGGTTGGCATCTCCACAGCCTACATCATGGGCTACCAGTTCTTCACCACCGCCCACCACCACCTGTCCTTCGGCCTGTACGGCGCCATCCTGGTCATCCACCTCGTCATCCAGAGCCTCTTCGCCGTGCTGGAGCACCGGAACATGCGGCGATCCCTGGAGACGCCCATCAAGCTGAACAAGACGCTGGCGCTGTGCATCGCGGCGTACCAGGAGGACCCCAACTACCTGCGGAAGTGCCTGGTGTCCGTCAAGCGGCTGACGTACCCCGGGATCAAGGTGATCATGGTGATCGACGGCAACGCGGACGACGACCTGTACATGATGGAGATATTCAAGGAGGTCATGGGGTGGGACAAGGCGGCCACGTACGTGTGGAGGAGCAACTACCACCACCGGGGGCCGGACGAGACGGACGAGGGCTACGCCGAGAGCCTGGGGCAGATCCAGCGCCTGGTGCTCAACAACAAGTGCATCTGCATCATGCAGAAGTGGGGCGGCAAGCGGGAGGTGATGTACACCGCCTTCAAGGCGCTGGGCCGGAGCGTGGACTATGTACAGGTGAGAGCACGAGGAGAGAGCGAGGGGAGCATGGGGGGAGGGAGGGAGGGAGGGAGGGAGGGAGGGAGGGAGGGAGGGAGGGAGGGAGGGAGGGAGGGAGGGAGGGAGGGAGGAGCAGGGGGGAGGTAGGGAGGGAGGGAGAAAGCGCATAGGAGTGTTTGTGGACAGCTAAGGTACGGAAGAAAGGAAGAAGGGAGAGAGAGAGAAAGAGAGAGAGAGAGATGAGGGGATGACTGGGGAAGGAAGGGGGTCATGCCAAGCCAAATATGAGGTCCACAAAGAGGCTTTTGTTGTCAGATGGATGATGTCTGTGTGCATGTCATGTAGTGTAGTCTAGTCTAGTCTAGTGTAGTCTAGTGTAGTGTAGTGTAGTGTAGAGTAGAGTACTGTAGTGTAGAGTAGAGTAGTGTAGAGTACTGTAGAGTAGAGTAGAGTAGAGTACTGTAGTGTAGAGTAGAGTAGTGTAGAGTACTGTAGAGTAGAGTAGAGTAGAGTACTGTAGTGTAGCGTAGTGTAGTGTAGCGTAGTGCAGCGTAGTGTAGTGTAGAGTAGTGGAGAGTAGAGTACTGTAGTGTAGCGTAGTGTAGTGTAGAGTAGTGTAGAGTAGAGTACTGTAGTGTAGTGTAGCGTAGTGCAGTGTAGCGTAGTGTAGTGTAGAGTAGTGGAGAGTAGAGTACTGTAGTGTAGTGTAGCGTAGTGCAGTGTAGTGTAGTGTAGTGTAGTGGAGAGTAGAGTACTGTAGTGTAGCGTAGTGCAGCGTAGTGCAGCGTAGTGTAGTGTAGTGGAGAGTAGAGTACTGTAGTGTAGCGTAGTGTAGTGTAGTGTAGTGTAGCGTAGTGTAGTGTAGAGTAGAGTAGAGTAGCGTAGTGTAGTGTAGTGTAGTGTAGCGTAGTGTAGTGTAGTGTAGCGTAGTGTAGTGTAGAGTAGAGTAGAGTAGTGTAGAGTAGAGTACTGTAGTGTAGCGTAGTGCAGCGTAGTGTAGAGTAGTGTAGTGTAGAGTAGAGTACTGTAGTGTAGCGTAGTGTAGCGTAGTGTAGCGTAGTGTAGTGTAGCGTAGCCTAACCTAGCATAAAGAACTGGCAAGGCTAGCTGACAAATGAATGAAACAGCAGATCTCAGATTTCACAGTTACATCATCTGTCTCACTGGTTTTCATACTTTCATACGTCATCCTCTGTCTTTTTAATATTACATTATTTTTACCAAAACTATTTTGTGGGCTATTTTGAAAACTATTTGCCCAGTTTTTAGGATATTTACATTAACCCACATTATTGGATTAATATTTTCTTATAGGAGTCAGGAATGCCATGGTAGTTGCATAGAAGTAGCATAAATATATAGACAGTCTTTGAAGCCTTTAAAATCAGGAGTCGAAGTCTAAGGAATCAACATGACTCATCAGTGAAACAATGGTGATGCGATGGTAGGCCATTGGAGCAAAGTGTAAGTCAATGGAACACATATAATCCTAGTGTAAATCAATGGAACATACATGATCACACTGTAAGTCTATGGAACAGATATTATCGTAGTGTAAGTCTATGGAACATACATTATCCTAGTGTAAGTCAATGGAACCAACGTTATCCTAGTGTAAGTCAATGGAACCAACAGTATCCTAGTGTAAGTCAATGGAACCAACATTATCCTAGTGTAAGTCAATGGAACCAACAGTATCCTAGTGTAAGTCAAAGGAACAAACATTATCCTAGTGTAAGTCTATGGGTCAGACATTATCCTAGTGTAAATCAATGGAACAAACATTATCCTACTGTAAGTCTATGGAATGTACACACTCACTTTAAACAAACACTCACCTTACCACTCACTTTACTCACGTTAGACACTTTAACACACTTTTGATGTATCTATTATTAAATAGATTTGCACTACATTCATACCTCATTTGCACCCTACCCTAAGTTTTGTACCTCTGCATTGTACCTCACTGTTACTCATTTTACTCTGTATTGTATATTGTATATATGTATATTGACTTTACTTACTCTTTACTCTTTCCTTATAACTTTTTTTTTCACTTACTTTCTTTTTACTGTATGTAGCACACTCTCAGGGGCTCATACAGAAACAAGCATTTCATCATAAAGAATTCTGTATTTTGTTGTGACTAATAATAAACAAACTTGAACTTGAACTTGAACAAACATAATCCTAGTGTAAATCAATGTAACAAACATAATCCTAGTGTAAATTAATGGGGGGGGATCCATATTCTACTGTAAATGAAGGAAACAAAGTGTTTTTTTGGGTGTGAGGGAGTGATGTGGTCTGGCGATCCTGAGGAGGCTGGGTGTCTAGGTGGGACGAGCTGAGCCGCTCGAGGTGGGACGGGAGTCTGAACATCGCTCTTACTGCTCCCAGAGGGCAGGCAGCGTAATGCTGCTAACATCTGGATCACATGGAAATAAACAGCAGTTAAACACATTACAGTCGGTCCCGAGCGAGCTGGCACTCGTGTTAGTAAAGAATTAAAAAAAGATTGTGTTACCGCCACTCAAAGAGGGAGATTTTGGTGTTGGATTCTGTTCTCGTGGTAACAAGGTCAGTCTGGGCAGACTGTAGGCAAGCGGGCCAGCTGACAATGTGAGTAGAGTAGACCTCTACAAGCAGAAAACACCTCTACACGTAGAAAACACCTCTACACGTAGAAAACACCTATACACGTAGAAAACACCTCTACAAGCAGAAAACACCTCTACACATAGAAAACACCTCTACAAGCAGAAAACACCTCTACAAGCAGAAAACACCTCTACAAGCAGTAGGGATGTCTTAAATACTTCGAAGCTTCGAAGCTTTGTTCGATGGCACAAGCTTAAAAAGAATCGAAGTAAAAAAGAAAAGAAAAAAAAAATCTTTTTTTCCTCCAAAATCTTGCGCCTCCATTCCAATGAAACGAAAGTAAGCGGCGCCTTCCCGCCTCCATTCCAATGAAACGAAAGTAAGCGGCGCCTTCCCGCCTCCATTCCAATGAAACGAAAGTAAGCGGCGCCTTCCCGCCTCCATTCCAATGAAATGAAAGTAAGCGGCGCCTCGACTCCACCTCTCTACAACAAGCATGTGGAGATGATCTGTGTTGAAAACAACAAGGACATGTGCAGCAGACATGTCGACAAAGAAGTCATCAGACGTATGGTTACACTTTAAAATATGCAAAGAAAATGCCCAAAAAGCCGAGTGCCAGATATGCCAGAAGAAAATGGCATATCACAACTTAACAACTTTGTCAAATCACCTAAAAAACGTAAGTATCATTGTACATGACGGCGACGCCACACAAAACATTAATAAGGCTATGCCTATGCTGCTATGACCAATGTGTTACCAAGTTGGCTAATTTAATTGTAATCATCTGCTTTTGTAGGTGCATTGTCTGATATAATTATAAATTATAAATGATAAATTAAATATAATATAATTGTTTGCTTGATAGACGAAGGTTGCAACATAATTATGTAATGTCATGTCGTTGGCTGTGAGAGCAGCCCCACTGCACCCAGGCAGCGCAGCCGAGTGAAACCTTGTTGGCTGCGTCACAGTCACGAAAGGGGCTACTTAATAATAGTAATAAAAAAAGATAGTAATACTTAATCCAATCCACTTTATTTATAGAGAACATTTAAAAACAACAAAGTTGACCAAAGTGCTGTACAAGTCCCACAACATAAGATAAATACTATAATACATTATTATTATTATTATTTTTTTAAGCTTCGAATTAAAATCGAAGCTCGGCCCCGAAGCTTCGATTGCCAAAAAAAGCTTCGAAGGTCAGCCCTAACAAGCAGAGAACACCTCTACAAGTAGAAAACACCTCAAAACATCTCTACAAGTAGAAAATACCTCTACAAGCAGAGAACACCTCTACAAGCAGAGAACACCTCTACAAGTAGAGAACACCTCTACAAGCAGAGAACACCTCTACAAGCAGAGAACACCTCTACAAGCAGAGAACACCTCTACAAGCAGAGAACACCTCTACAAGCAGAGAACACCTCTACACATAGAGTCCACATCTACACATAGAGTCCACATCTACAAGGTGATACAAGACTAGTGGGGGTGTCGGTGTCTGATGAAGGTTCCGAGAGTCTATTGAACAAATAGCGTGTGATACAAACTATAGAACTGAGGAATGAAACACTAGAACATAAAACTGAAAGGCAATAAAGAAAAGAACAGACTAGACACTAAAACTCTACTAATTGAAGAACACGTACTGTCAGAACAATGACACCACAAGGACTGAACAGAAAAACACAGAGGGATATTGACAAAGACAAGACATAGAGAGAGAGAGAGAGAGAGAGAGAGAGAGAGAGAGAGAGAGAGAGAGAGAGAGAGAGAGAGAGAGAGAGAGAGAGAGAGAGAGAGAGAGAGAGAGAGAGAGAGGAGAGAGAGGTGTGAGGGTGTAGACTGCAGAGGGTATGTGTGAGGCATTAGAAGTGGTCTTGGTAAACGAGGGGCTAACGCTAGGAGGCTGCCACGTGCCATAGAGGTTTGCTGTTTACCGACAGCAGCCTTTCAATCCACCCATCAAATTAACAAGCCATTATCTCTGTGCCAAAGGGTGCATACGCCCTCTCTCTCCTCTCTCTCTCTCTCTCTCTCTCTCTCTCTCTCTCTCTCTCTCTCTCTCTCTCTCTCTCTCTCTCTCTCTCTCTCTCTCTCTCTCTCTCTCTCAGACAGAAAACAGAAATAAGAGGCAGCATGAGTGGGAGAATCAAGTTTCCAGTGGTTTGGTCTTACTGGGTCTTTAGGGGAGTATGGTGGGACAGTGGTTTGGTCTTACTGGGTCTTTAGGGGAGTATGGTGGCACAGTGGTTTGGTCTTACTGGGTCTGTAGGGGAGTATGGTGGGACAGTGGTTTGGTCTTACTGGGTCTTTAGGGGAGTATGGTGGGACAGTGGTTTGGTCTTACTGGGTCTTTAGGGGAGTATGGTGGGACAGTGGTTTGGTCTTACTGGGTCTTTAGGGGAGTATGGTGGGACAGTGGTTTGGTCTTACTGGGTCTTTATGGAGTATGGTGGCACAGTGGTTTGGTCTTACTGGGTCTGTAGGGGAGTATGGTGGGACAGTGGTTTGGTCTTACTGGGTCTTTAGGGAGTATGGTGACACAGTGGTTTGGTCTTACTGGGTCTTTAGGGGAGTATGTTGGACAGTGGTTTGTCTTACTGGGTCTTTAGGGGAGTATGGTGGCACAGTGTTTGGTCTTACTGGGTCTGTAGGGAGTAGGTGGCACAGTGGTTTGGTCTTACTGGGTCTGTAGGGGAGTAGGTGGTTGTTTAGTGCTGTTGCCTCACACAGACGGTCTCTCTCTGTGTAGGTTTGCACGTTATCCGTGTGTCCGCCTGGGTTCCCTCTGGGTTCTCCGGTTTCCCTCCACGCCTGCCAAGGCACTGGCATTAGAACCGGAGTTGGTCCGGGGCGACGGACTATGGATGCCCACCGCTCCTAAATAGTTCGGACATGTTATAAATGCACAGGATACATTCCTCGTAACTGCAAAAGATATTGTAATTCTGACTCTTGAGAGGGAAGTGTGATGACGCGAAAGGAATAGAATCCAATTCAGAACGTCAAGCTTTCTCTTTAAAGGAACACGCCAACATTTTGGGAAACGTAGCTTACAGTCTTCTCCAGAGAGAGACAAGAAGATAGATACCAGTTTCCTCTCTGTGCCACGTTAGCCTAGCTTAGCACAATGAATGGAAGCGAACATGGCCGGTTAGCCTTCTGGAGAGGTGTTAGTTGGACAATGCCTAGGCTAACCGGCCACGTCCGCTTCCATTCATTGTGCTAAGCTAGGCTAACGTGCCGCCAGATAGCTTTCTACTGAACGCACAGAGAGGAAACTGGTATCTATCTCCTTGTCTCTCTCTGGAGAAGACGATAAGCAAATTTCCCAAAATGTTGGCGTGTTCCTTTAAAAGCACATTGTTATCGCCCGAGCTGAACAGAAAATACACAACACCAAAGGTGCAGTCGAGCAGTCAGAGTTAGTTCCGCCTGATTATCTAGTGGCGAGGAAACATCTCCGTCTGCTTGACAGGTAGACTTTCTGTGAGAGCATTCTGTGAGAGAAAAGCTCCACTTCAACTGAACCACGCCTGTGTTCGCCGACAGGATACGTGTCACGCAACACAACCTCTCATTCATCTTTATTAGATCTCGACGGTAAACCGAGTCAAGACGGGAAGTTCCAGAAAAGATTACAACCACCGTGTTTTTGAAACACAAGCCCAGAATCTGAGCAAACACTTGATAATGGTCACATATCGAAAGTGAGAACATGTGTTTTTCCGCTCTCTCTTTTTCCACCCCCTGGGCTTCAATTATTCCTATAGTCTCTGATCTGCGCCTTAAATCGAGTTAAAGGCCTAAATCACACGTCTCTGCACTGCCAGGTGTGTTTCCCCAGTAGCGCTGCTCGCTTGGCTGACCTCAAACCTCAGGTCGTGAAACAAAGCTGAAAGGTGATCTTAATGGGGCTCATGTGGATCCCTGCGGCGCTCTCGTGTCAGTGCTCAGATTGGACCGGCGGCCCCATTGACTCTGGTGTCAGTGCTCAGATTGGACCGGCGGCCCCATTGACTCTGGTGTCAGTGCTCAGATTGGACCGGCGGCCCCATTGACTCTGGTGTCAGTGCCAGATTGGACCGGCGGCCCCATTGACTCTGGTGTCAGTGCTCAGATTGGACCGGCGGCCCCATTGACTCTGGTGTCAACATGGTGTCTGATGGTGGTCAGCATGGTGTCTGATGGTGGTCAGCATGGTGGTGTCTGATGGCGACCAAGTACAACACACCTGCTACTTGAATCAACCGTGTGACCAACTGCCTTAACATATTCACTGTTTTGCAAATGCACTGTTTGCGTGTTTATCTTGGTGTACAGTAGTGGGTATGTAGTAATGGTTCTATAAAAGCCCACTTGGCGGTGGTTTCCCCTCTGCGTCTCGCCTAACAAACTCAGCTGTTATAAAATCACTGTGAACCGCAGCTTCTTGTGGCTTGTGGCTCAATTATTCTCTACTGAACCATTTCGATTATGCCATAACTCCCGGGAAGAGTTGGACTCTACATCGTTAGCTCAGAGACCTTGTTCTGCTGCGAACCGGGACAAAGAAGTCACCGTTCCTTTGCGATGTTCCTGTCTCAGCAGACCACGCTTGATATTTAGCTACACGCATCCAGGTCCGAGCTGCCTCACACACGCCATCTAGTCCGAGCTGCCTCACACACGCATCTAGTCCGAGCTGCCTCACACACGCATCTAGTCCGAGCTGCCTCACACACGCATTCTAGTCCGAGCTGCCTCACACACGCATCTAGTCCGAGCTGCCTCCACACTCCATCCAGTCCGAGCTGCCTCACACACGCATCCAGTCCGAGCTGCCTCACACACGCATCCAGTCCGAGCTGCCTCACACACGCATCCAGTCCGAGCTGCCTCACACACACAACGCATCCAGTCCGAGCTGCCTCACACACGCATCCAGTCCGAGCGCCTCGGAGCTGCTCGATGCGACGACAGTCTTCTACCTCTGGGCCCTGGGGAGCTCCAGCGCAGCGGCTCGCCTCAGTAACAGGTGTTGACGGTGAAACGGTGTGAAGTCGTTCCCCGGCCCAGACAGTTCTTTCTCACCAGTCTGAGGATTTGTAACGGTGACTTTTAGCCTCAACACATTTTACGACCCTGCTGCTACTAGAGGAGTAGAAGTGGGCTCTTTTGGGAACGCCCAACCCCCCCTCCCTCTTTCCCCCAGCTTTCCTAGTCACGGTAGTAGGACTCTTGGTCCTCGCCCAT
>NW_028171515.1:0-1000 GCF_963971535.1 Notolepis coatsorum
CTTGGTACATTTTGTTATGTTTTGCTTTCGTTTAGTTATTTATTTTGTTTGAGTTCATTTACATGTTCGAAATAAAGATTTCAAATCAAATCAAATCAATGTATCCATTGATACACACACACAGTTAGACACACGGAATTGGATCATTAACACTTTGGCTGCCAGGAAACGTGTTTAGATGTCATTGCCGGCCATGCTCAAGTTGCCGGAGGACGCTGTACAGCGTCCTTATATCAATATTTCAAAATCTGCGATCGGATTCATATGTCCCCTCCGCTGGCCTGAGATCCACCAGGAGGACCCACTGAGCTCTCTGGCGGTTCAGGAGCGCCATCTGGTGGCCGATCGGCGCAATCGCTCAAACAGGAAGTGGCATAGAGGTCGTGCTGGACGTCCGTATTACTTCCGGGCACTCGCTATATGTCTCGGCATTCTAGCTCGTCACAATACACAGTGATCGATTGCTAATAACTCGATAAACAACATGATTTGGACGTATATACCATTATACAAGCTGGAGATGGACCGGGTAAATCTACATCCCATAATGATAAGATTTCTACTCTACAATGATCGCCCAACGGCGCGCGGAGACTGGGTTAGCGTGTAACGTTACCGTCTTCGATACTAACTGCTATTATCAACATTTGACCCACATTAGATGATTGGTATAACGCTGCCCACGGAATTATAAACGCCCCCTAGCCCATCCGGTCAACATCAGATGACGTGTAGTAACTTCTAGAAGTACATCTAGTTGGAATTTTTTATATCGCGCTGATTGCCATAAAGCTGTATTGCATCATCAATATAATGCATTTGGGGCTATAGATCACGTTCTGGAGAAAGCTGCAGAAAGAGATGAAAACATACTTATACTTATACAGGCTTCCGGTTAGCGTTAGAATGGAGTAGGTCGCATGTGACACAGCTGCTCACCCGTTATTTTTTTTTTTCGTTTTAAAAACATATTTATAAACCATTAATGCGTTTAAACTTG